>NC_079172.1:68141098-68231098 GCF_947568905.1 Ostrea edulis | reverse complement strand
TGATAGTTTATCATATGAGTAGTTTTTCTGTTATTGATAGTTTATCATATGAGGAGTTTTCCTATTATTGATAGTTTATCATGCGAGTAGTTTTTCTGTTATTGATAGTTTATCATGCGAGTAGTTTTCCTATTATTGATAGTTTATCATATGAGTAGTTTTTCTGTTATTGATAGTTTATCATATGAAGAGTTTTCCTATTATTGATAGTTTATCATATGAGTAGTTTTCCTATTATTGATAGTTTATCATATGAGTAGTTTTTCTGTTATTGATAGTTTATCATATGAGGAGTTTTCCTATTATTGATAGTTTATCATGCGAGTAGTTTTCCTATTATTGATAGTTTATCATATGAGTAGTTTTCCTATTATTGATAGTTT
This sequence comes from Ostrea edulis, assembly GCF_947568905.1. Lineage (NCBI taxonomy): Eukaryota > Metazoa > Mollusca > Bivalvia > Ostreida > Ostreidae > Ostrea > Ostrea edulis. The sequence continues at coordinate 68,230,715 of NC_079172.1, read as the reverse complement.
ATCATATGAAGAGTTTTCGTATTATTGATAGTTTATCATGTGAGTAGTTTTCCTATTATTGGTAGTTTATCATGTGAGTAGTTTTCCTATTATTGATAGTTTATCATGCGAGTAGTTTTCCTATTATTGATAGTTTATCATGCGAGTAGTTTTTCTGTTATTGATAGTTTATCATGCGAGTAGTTTTTCTGTTATTGATAGTTTATCATGTGAGTAGTTTTTCTGTTATTGATAGTTTATCATGCGAGTAGTTTTTCTGTTAGGGCTATTCCAGAAATAAATACATGGGGGGGTCGGGAGGCACCTTTTGTATATACCAAGCACCCATAAAAAAAAATAAAAAATTACCCCATGACCCATCAAATTAATAAACTCATTTTACAATGACCCATCTAATAAAAAAAAAAACTAACCAGACCCACCACAAAAATATTTTTAAAAATGAAAACGGTACAAATCTCGCGAGGTTTTCGGGACAAATATTCTAGTCAATGACGCGGTAATGCCTGTGCAACATTGTATCACAGTAGTTCTGAAGAAACGATGTCACATCAACAATCAAAGGCATCTATGGCGGGAATGTTGGAAAGATTGGGAGTCCAAACGATGCTATTATCATGAAATGGGTATGGATATGTTTTTCCACGAATCGTTCGTCTTCTAATGGAGCCCGCGCCCGGAGGCCTCTATATCACCATCACACCGACTGATAAATATAACACATCGGTACCCTCGTATAAATCAACTAACGTTTGCCTATTTTTATTAGAAAACGGAATACCTATTGGTTTCAAAATATTCCCAAAATCGATGCACTGTAAACTGTAATAATCTACAGAACAGAGTTCGCCGCCATCACGTCCAAAGGGACCCTACTAAACGCGCCTCTAATTTGAAGAGTGCCGTAATGGAAAGTTATGCGCTGCAAAGAGCGACAACTCGAATAGTTCTATGTTACTTCCGATTTCCGATTTCGAAAGCAGCATTTCGAAAGCACGTTTTCAATTTTCCCTCCGACGTTTTGTAACCAACACGACAAGAGCGACAATAAAAATATTCTGAAAACTCAACACCCACATGGCACAAAATAAAACAATAGAAACTACCCACTACCCATAATAAATATTTTTTTAACAGTCCAACCACGGACCAATTAAAATATGAAAAAATACGACCACCCATACAAAAAAATATCGTTTGCCACCCGACCCCCCCCCCCCCCCCCCCCCCCCCCATTTGATCATTTCTGGAACAGCCCTTATTGATAGTTTATCATGTGAGTAGTTTTTCTGTTATCATGCGAGTAGTTTTTCTGTTATCATGTGAGTAGTTTTTCTGTAGTGAGGTCTGATCAGGCGGCATTACTTAATTTACTGTCCTGCAACCTGACTGAAATCGTGGGTATTTAAAATCGGTTTTTGAACAGTAAGTAGTAATATGAAAAGAGTTCAGAAGTCATTTATAATGCAGATATGAATATTATTTCGATGTGTTGTTTTGTGTTGCATTTTAAATACACAATCCCCCCCCCCACCCCACCCCCCACCCACCCCCACACACACACACACACACACATTATTTGCAAAGATGGTGACCCAGATTTCATGCTTTTTGAATTGCATTGAAACTAAGCAAATGGAACACAATGCCCGATGATGTTCTGAATTTTCTTGGTTGTTTTTATAATCATAGTTATCATTCCCAAATTTACTATGTGACATTTAGAATATATTACATGCTTATGAAATGAATTTAAGAATTATAGAGTTCTGAATAAGTCTGTTTCATTCCTGATAAAAACTACATGTGTAAACCATTTGATTTAACAGCGAAACATTAAACTAATTCAATACTGGTAAGTGGTAAATACGTTGACTTGGTACCAATATTTTAGTTCACAGTTCAAGGTCAAACAACATTAAATGTACATTTTCTTGAATATTACATCTGTCAATTAAGTAGGGGACATGTATATATTGCTTATGCAATATTCCCAAAATTAGGGCTGAAATGCTAGGCTCCCTTCACAATATGATACCTGTTGCAATACTTATGCCTCGATTCAATATTTTCAATACCATACATTTTACAGAAGACACCATGCAATTATAATTTCGAAGAAAAAATTAATTGTGAAGATTCACAGTCACTGTTTTAAAAGCAAACTTTCCAAACCGCCGAACGGTAAGATGCCTGTTGGGTCTGCAGTTTAAACTGGTTACATTCATTATGTTATTGTCTGACTTGAGGCTAACAACAATCTGACTATTAATGGACACAATTTTGTACCCCGTGCATGTAAAAATAATAAGTACAGGTGAAGCTCGATGTATTTTACCGAACCTGATTTTTAAAAAATGTATCTAACCGAAGATAGCAGCAATGAATCAAACACTGAATCAAGTGTTTGTATTGAACAGTATCAATATTTCGGTGAATCGTTTCTGCCCTACCCAGAATGCTTGTTACTTTTAGAGAGGGTGTATCCAAATGTGAGTTTAATTTTCAACAGGCTCTCTCAGAGATAGCAGCAGATCTGTAGCTCTCTGGGAAAATATTGGGACAGACTACACTTTAGGTCTGCAGTTGTGTCAGTATGTTGAAGTTCCTTTGGACAGACTAGGTCTGCAGTTGTGTCAGTATGTTGAAGTTCCTTTGGACAGACTAGGTCTGCAGTTGTGTCAGTATGTTGAAGTTCCTTTGGACAGACAAGGCTTTTCCCAGAGAGCTACAGGACTACAATTATGTCAGGGAGTGACTGATTGTTTGTCATTATTCCATGATTTCTTGTAATTGCAGAAATATAACAAGAAATAGTAAATTAGACAAAAGGAACTTTCTACGATGGAATGTATTAGGTAAGTAAACCTGTAATTATTTGCTTATTTTTCATTGAAAATAAAGGAATTATTTTGTAATTTCTCCAAAAGACAAACTTTTGTTGTGCAGGATGGCAGCTGATATAAAAAGTGATTTTTAATTTTGATATTTATCTGATCAATGACAATTGATCTTTTCTTAAAACCCTACAGTGAGAGACCAAAGGTAAATTAGAAGCCCAACAACCCATTCATTTGAATTAAGTTCTTTGTCTCATTCCTAATGCAGACACCCTCCTCTTAGATTTTCTTACTAGATTTCACAGGAAATTTGAAGTGTGATCATGCACAAAGTAATAAAAAACAATTTCCTCCCAAAGTGAAGCCCCAAATGAACTCAGTGGTTCATAAGGTGAATCCCAAATAAACTCAGTGGTTCATAAGGTGAAGCCCCAAATGAACTCAGTGGTTCATAAGGTGAAGCCCCAAATGAACTCAGTGGTTCATAAGGTGAATCCCCAAATGAACTCGGTGGTTCATAGGTGAAATTCCAAATGAACCCGGTGGTTCGCAAGTTGAATTCCTATATGAACTCAGTGGCTCATTCCCTCTCACTAGTGTGTATTGGATTATTTGACCCCAGTAACATACACTCACGTATGCATGTTTTTTAAATTTATTTTTTTTCTCTTTGGTCCATATTACACCTGATTACAGTTCTCTTGATTTCTAAGCACAAATGATTTGGTCTGCTGCACATTATACTAAAATCCCTATCATTTGTATGGTTGTTTAGTCATTACTTTACAAGGGAAGATATCGCTATGCGCAATGATGCAGTTTTCTCTTTTTTTCGTGGTATATCTCCATCGAACGAAAAAATAATGAATTCATTCCTTAATGGAATCATCAGTACTACAAGCATAGTATTGACCAAGGTATAGCTTTCCTCAATATTGTGTGTTTGGATTAATAATTCCATATGTTCACTAAAACAAAAGTCAGTAATCATTTTATCACATGGTGATGTTTACATTCCTTACAATTCTTATATGATTAACCTAGGAAAACATAAAAATGTAAAACCTTGTGTCTGCATGACGGTACAATGCCAAATAATGATTGTTTGCCATCACAGTGAACAGTCGCTTTGTAAGTTAAATGGGGGGGTGGGGGGGGGGGGGGGAGATAGAACAATCCAGTCATATTAACAAAGGATTTAGAATGCTCACATGCATGTACAGGGATTTTTAGCAGGTTAACCAGTCGTATAAAAATAGTTCTCCAGTCTGAATAATAAATGATATTCACCTAATTCCTTTAAGTGATGTTAATTGCCTGCTGATGAAATAATGCCTATTAGTTAGAATAAGTGAGGGCAACAAATTGTTATTGAGTGAAACATATTACTTAAACACTTAAATGACATTAAAGAAATAGTAATATTTCATGTAGTTAAAAAGCAAACAGATAATTCATAACTTCTCACTTAATTATTGTTATATGCCATGGTTGTTTTTGTGATATCTATTTAAGGAAGCGATATCATTTAAACCAATAGATTATATGACTTCTGTAATGTCACTTATTTAATTATATAACATACTTATATGTAAGTGATAACACTTCATTGTTTAAATCTGTGAATGGTGATAGATACCAAAACCACACGTCATAGCTGACCCATTTCCTGTTCACGTGTGTTTAGAGTGTTTACAATTAATAGGTACATAAACTTGAATATATTTATAAACACTCAGACAATTAAAAGCTGAGCCTAAGTAACAATATATTTATAAACACTCAGACAATTAAGAGCTGAGCCTAAGTAACAGTATATTTATAAACACTCAGACAATTAAAAGCTGAGCCTAAGTAACAATATATTTATAAACACTCAGACAATTAAGAGCTGAGCCTAAGTAACAATATATTTATAAACACTAAGACAATTAAGAGCTGAGCCTAAGTAACAGTATATTTATAAACACTCAGACAATTAAAAGCTGAGCCTAAGTAACAATATATTTATAAACACTCAGACAATTAAGAGCTGAGCCTAAGTAACAATATATTTATAAACACGAAGACAATTAAGAGCTGAGCCTAAGTAACAATATATTTATAAACACTCAGACAATTAAAAGCTGAGCCTAAGTAACAATATATTTATAAACACTCAGACAATTAAGAGCTGAGCCTAAGTAACAGTATATTTATAAACACTCAGACAATTAAGAGCTGAGCCTAAGTAACAATATATTTATAAACACTAAGACAAGAGCTGAGCCTAAGTAACAATATATTTATAAACACGAAGACAATTAAGAGCTGAGCCTAAGTAACAATATATTTATAAACACGAAGACAATTAAGAGCTGAGCCTAAGTAACAATATATTTATAAACACTAAGACAAGAGCTGAGCCTAAGTAACAATATATTTACAGTATAATCTGTCTAAACCGGCTATGTGTGGTTCCAAAGAAATTGGCCGGTTTGCACAGAGTCCGGAGTGCAGAATGTTGACAAGAATGAGAGTTGCTTCCCTTGTATTCACTATCTATACATACGTGTGTAATGATTACTAACGTTTTAATATATCACAAAAGACTTCAAAATGTAATAATATTAATGTCATGTTTTATTGTCGTGCTCATTTGAAAAAGTTTCAATTTTTATTAAACAGTTTAAAATCTGGGAATTAATCGCGCAATTTTCGGTTGGTAAATTGTCGATTTCGTCTGCATCATCGCCGTTATCAAGTGCTACATTATGTACGTTTGTCAAGTTTGTGTTGCGTTCGTTTAAAATTTGTCTTTCCCAGCTTTCATTGTAAATGTATCGCTTTCAACTGTCTCAATTTGTGAAACGGAAACTAATACAATGCCAAGTGATCGACCGGACATGGCGAGTTGTGCTAACTAACTGCATATCATCACTGTCTGACTCGCCGTAGAGCTCCGAGAAGTCCACGAGGGGAAACCCTGCTTTTGGAAAATATAACGGGATTGTTGCCGATTTTGTTTCATTCCAAGAATGTATCAAATTCATCGATTAATTGAACTTTGTCTTTTAATGTCAGTTCTCATCTCTGTCGTTAGGGGGAGGGTGCCATTACCTCGTGTGTGGTGCTGTCATAATTGAAAAGTGCACCCCCTAAAAATCAGGTTTTATTTTAAATTGATCGCGACTCATCGCCAGTTGCACTCTTTTACTTAACCTGAGACTCCCCTTGAGACACCCCTTGTGTACACCACGTGTGATCGACCGAATACCGACAGGTTGGTCACCATGGGGTGGCTGGTTTAAATGCGACAATTAGAACTAATTACGAGCAGTTAGGACCTTGTGTACTGCAACAATTAGGGTGGTGTATCATCGAGGGGCCGGTTTACCCAGGATAATTAAAGTTAATTGATAGCAGTTGGGACCGTGTAAGCCGGCCGATATACAGAATATGCAGTATCCGGAGTACAGGGAATTATTAATAAAGGATTTGTTAAAGAAATATTAGGGTCTATTTTTTATGGCCGGAATTGACAGAGCGCCGGAGTAAGTTTGGACAAATTATACTGTATAAACACTAAGACAAGAGCTGAGCCTAAGTAACAATATATTTATAAACACTCAGACAATTAAGAGCTGAGCCTAAGTAACAATGTATTTATAAACACTAAGACAGTTAAGAGCTGAGCCTAAGTAACAATATATTTATAAACACTAAGACAATTAAGAGCTGAGCCTAAGTAACAATATATTTATAAACACTAAGACAATTAAGAGCTGAGCCTAAGTAACAATGTATTTATAAACACTAAGACAGTTAAGAGCTGAGCCTAAGTAACAATATATTTATAAACACTAAGACAATTAAGAGCTGAGCCTAAGTAACAATATATTTATAAACACTAAGACTATTAAGAGCTGAGCCTAAGTAACAATGTGTTTATTAACATTACTTGATTTTCAATCGATTCTTCGGCTTTCTTCCTTCAATGTCATCTAGTACTGACTGTATTACTATAGAGTAAACTGTTCTCGGAAAAGTCATAGATGACCTCATAATACGGGGTTTTCATTCATAACAGCAGGGGCAGATAATGAATGTACATGATCTTTTATTTATTTTGAAGTTTAAAATGAGTTGATTGCGCGTTTAGAACCGCTGGTAAAAAAAAATACTAGTATTATACCTAGTTAATATTGTTAAAGTAAAGCCATATTTCATGTAAATGCTTATTGGTGTTCAGTACTTTCAGTACTTTGATTAGTTTTATTTTTAGTTCCTGCTGATTGAAATGTTATCAGTGTAGTTTTGTGTAGCTAATTATTACATGCTTAATTTTTTTATTGTAGGATTATGGCATGTTTTTGTGTTCTTCTTTGGTGTTTTGTTTTTGTTTGGAGACGATGTCCCACTGTGGCCTGATGGGAAGGTAGGGAATACAAAAATAACGTCCGTGACTGAGGCACGTACTTAAGCTGTAACAGACAGCAAGGAAATATAGCATCTCAAAACATCCTGTTGTTGAAAGGCTCAAAAAATTTTTGTCATGTTTTTTAAAAAAAAAATAACAGTATGATTGACAGCATACAGGCTTTATTGAAGACACGAGACCTTTAACTGAGAATCACTAAAAAAATTATTTAATTATGCACATTTTCATTTTTGTGATCAAAGTAAATCCCTATTACAAGTATGATGCAATATATTTATGGATTATTATTGAGGGTCATGAAAAATTTAAGATTTCGGACTTCAGTAGATTCTCGGTAGATGGTGCTTCAACTCAGGCTTCCACCTGGATTTAGAAGGGAGCACATGTGAATTGTAAAGGGATAAAAATTACATTATGGGATATGGTAAAGTGAATTTGGGTGGTGTCATAATATAATGATGAAAAGAGTGAGTAACATTTGGTATGGGACATTTGATTGGTCCTTTTTTTTGGTGCTGGTTAAGTAATGGTGTACACACATTGCAGATGATGGGACTCCTGAGTTTCGGCACCATAGCTTATACAGTCTGTGTTATTGCAGTCAATCTGAAGGTAAGAAATATATTATCTCCATTATCCTGAGTGAGTTATACTTATAAGTAATTAAGAGTACTTACCGTATAAATGGCATTTTTAGCGAGACACAAAATTAGCGATTGGTCCATGATTTATGGGTATATATATTTAGCAAGAGCTAATTTTAGTGACTTTACAATTCCAAGAAAGGTAGCTATTACCTCTGTATGGAATAAATCAAGTTTAGCGACCTTAGTGCTGTCACTAATAATGCCAGAAGTAAATCCTCGATAAGATTTCTACTTATACCGTACTTAAGTGGGATTTTGCAGTTGAATAATTACAATTACATAATAATTTGTACTGAGAAGTACTTATTTTAGTGGGATTTTAGTAAAATAATTACACTTGCCAGTTAATGTGTATATTGAGATATACTGAGAACATATTTTAAAAAGATTATACTTATATTGATCTTTTGTGAAATGGGTCCTAAGTCTTTATCCTCTGTGGTCAAAGTAACTGGTGACAGCATTCATTTTAGCCCAGGAACAGACTTTGTAGAATATTGTTTGTGATACTCGGGGGAAATCATTAGAGCCCATCAATGAACCTTTTATCAATGATATTACTGGGGAAAATGTTGGGAGTTTTGAAGATGTGGCCTATATTTTACAGCTGTGCCTGGAGACGTACTACTGGCCACTTCCTATGTTCATGGCTTATGTCGTCACTGGCGTGGGCAATCTCTGTATGACTCTCCTGTACACCATGATCATATGGCCGTGAGTTTGTTATCTTCATTGTAATCAGAGGATATACTCGATCAGTTTTAAAATTCTTCCAGCAATTTTTGAAATTGTCTCTTTGGTGGACACAAGTGCTAACTGATTTGTTTTGAACATATTTTAATCAATTTGTAATCAAAATGAATAGAAGAAAATTACTTACAACTTAACACTTCCTCTACTGCTAGCTTAAATGTATGATCTCAAGCAGGACTTGCTGACCAGAAACAAAGCTTTATCTGTCTATAGCATACAATCAAAAATTCTGAGAGCCTTGAATAAGTAAAGATTTTTGGTCAAAGTTTGTTAAATTACTAGTGTTAGGTCATAGAAATGTTTTATTTACATTTTATTTTGCACAGGGCTTTTATACAGTCACTACAGGACAACTATAAAGTGTACACCACCTCTCTGTCCAGTGGTACCGTCTGGTTAGGTATTGTGTTGCTGCCACTCATAGCCCTGTTCCCAGACGTCATCATCAGGGTGGCCCGAGACACCAGCAGTCTCGTGTCAGAGACCACCAAACAGCGGGTGGGTAAATGTTGTCTGCTACACTCCGTAGATGCTAGACAGATATTCCATTGCATGTCACATATTTACTGATCACAGCAGCGACTTCTTGTCTGGCCGACTTAAATAAATTTAGGTTTGTTTGTAAACTGTGCATACAATTTTTTTTCCAAAACCTGGCCAAAAAAAAAAAAAAAAAAAAAAGCATGGAAGTTGTAAAATTTGAAGCCAAAATGAAACATTTTTAGTTTTGAAATGAAAATTTTAAATTGTTTTGTTTTTTGAATTGTTAATACAGATGTGATAGGTCAGAACCTCTGGCTAATCTTTTCTTTGAGAGTTCAACAAAGCTGCAATGTTTCTTACATATTTAGCTTACCTGGTAGTTATAGTTATACATGGAAAATAAATTCATTGTGAAAGTTTATTGTACACTTCCTATTTTATAGGTTTACAAAAAGTTATTTGGCATAAAGTTCAGAATTTGTTTCGGTCGGCCTGTGTACCGTAACTAATTTAAGAAGGGTGGCCTTTTGATTTGTTTGTTTTTTTAATTGTTGAATAAAGTAAAGACTTTAGAATTTTTCATATTTTATGGCAGCAGAAGCTGGTTTTATACATGTATGATTTGTGTTAATTTTTTTTTTAATTATTACCAGTACCTGTAAATTTGAAGGAAAAACACACCAAAACCATTATGTATAACATTTTTATTACAGAAGAAGTTTAATGTATTCTATCTTAGATTGGAATAGAAAAAAAGTTGTAAGTTATCTTCAGTACATGTGACTTGTCACATTTTGCCTGATTGCAAAACTTTATAACTGACGATTACTGCAGAGCATGAATTTCTCCAAATCATTAGTCACTTCAAGGGAACCAGTTTATTGTAATCATAGTTCCATATTTCTATGGTGATGACCTTTGGTTTTAGTTGCATCTTTCTAGAATTGTGATATTTCTGCTGAAGTACACATATTAACAAACTCTCTAACAATGGAGTACCATATAGTCATGTGACCTTTAATAGGTGATGATTGTCATGGTAACAGTATTGTCATGGACTTTTCATTTATGAGATTTCTATATAATTATATGACACTAAGTACCAGCAATCTCTCAATGCCCAGCTGACTCTTTACATATACCTCTTTTAGCTGTATTTATATCATGACAACTTTTTGTTATATTCTACAAATGTATTGTACATATGTTCATAAACAATTACATAAAAAAGGGATATATTTTGAACTATGAAAGCAGTACCCCCCCCCCCCCCCCCCCAAAAAAAAAAAAAAACCACCCACATTCTGAGAGAGAACCAAGGGTCTTATCGGTTCTCAGACCATCTGTCTTAGATGCACCATATTGGAATGGCATTCAATTTTTGTGTTCCATAACCAGAGACTGAAAGAGTTCCATGAATATACCTGTTAACTTTGTTTTCAATCTGTTTGGAAATTCGATCGTATTTCCAGATTTCCGGTTTCTTTCCATAAGAACCAGAACACGAACAGTGAGTGTGAATAGAACTCTATAGAGTACATACAACAAGAGTGGAAGGCGGGTTCACGAGTTAAAATTATACACGCAGAAAGCAAGATGAGACCTGGACAGTAACAGAGTTATACTGTATAACAGGTATTTTCTGTGGTTTGAAATTTTTGCGATCCGTAAATGGTAGCAAGTTATATTCTGCATACCCAATTCCTGTGGTTGCATTATACCTATATGTACCTATATGCATGTATATAATATTTTGCGATAGTAATTTTTGCAGATTTTTCCTATCCGCAAAATTCTGCACAAAATGGCAGAAAATAACCGTTATATGGTATATAAAGAGTGGGGCAAAGTTCGTTTAATTACCTGTCTTTACTGATGACAATATTCAGTGTCTAGTTCCCACTCTTGCTGTATGTACTCTGTCAGTGACCTCCGTTTGTGATGATGTGCTATCACATCTCCCCACCCCCGACCCCGTCACTACTGTACTAATACCCCGTGCACAAAACCATGTTAGCAGATATCAAACTTTAGAGTAACTTTCATTTTCAGGGATAGAAAATATGCCTTCCTAATCCTAGTATTTAGAACTTGTGAAAGTTGAAAATACAACTGAAGTTTGCCTCCATGATGAGAGTTAGATAGAATGTTTTTGACAAGTATTTGTTGTTCACAAGACGTGATGTCAAGACCTCGGACCAAAGTTTTAATGTCTTCATGTTGTTTGTAGGAAATCTCGGAAATTTATATTTAAGATGAATTTGTCAGATCAGTTTTTAAAACATCGTTATACAGTTAAACAAGGTTACACAAACATGCTTATAACGAACTCAGGTCTACAGCGAAGTGATTTAAATTCCCTGTAGTTTTAAAACATTTTATGATCTTATTAGATATGTAGCAGTCAGATGGGTTTGATTGCCGGTGGCTAGAAATCTCAGTTGATAGAGCACCCAACTAGGGTTTCAGGGGGCTCGGATTCAAATCCCTGTCAGGTCCATATCATTTCCTGTTAACGGATATAATGAATTACATTATGATAAAATCAAGAATATGATTATCCCCAGCACTTCACTATAAGTGTGTTTTACTGTATAGTGTAGATTTAGGTGTGTCGACATCCTAACTTCCGAGGGCAAGCTAGGCCTCGAGAAGATGATCGGGTTTACTAAGAAGTAATAGAAAATAATCTGGTATGCAATGTATATTTAGAAAATCTTTTCAAGAACACGACTACAGATTACAAAATTAGTAAACAAGCATCCTCATTGGCTAAATATCAAGTATCTAGGTCACAGTAAAGTTCAAAGTTCATGCTACATTTTTGTAAGAGAATGATGTAACTTGGGCAATTTTTGTGGCCCATGGGCCTCGTTTAAGAATTGTACAACTCTATTTGGATAGGTTGTTAGCGAAAGAAAAAAAGTGTCACAATTCTCTACCAATTTTCACTACACAATGACCAGCAAACTCTTGCATCACTTTAAACTGTTTGGTGTGCATTACAGTGGACAATCTCATGGCCCATGTGTTTACCATTCAGCTCCAATAGAAGAGTAAGTCGGAGGCTCTGTAACAGGCCAGATAAGACTAACACAGGACGCAGACAATTTTCTAAAAGCTTTTAATATAGTATCCATAGAAGCTTGATTATATGCAGACCTAATAATGACACCTGTTTCAGGGGTGGATCTAGAAAAATGTCAACGGGGTTGCAGCCCCCTTAACCCAACCCCCCTTAAATCTACCACTGTGTTCCCAGAGAGAGAGAGAGATAGAGAGAGAGAGAGAGAGAGAGAGAGAGAGAGAGAGAGAGGGCATGCTTTTATATAAAATGCACATGTACTTGCATCAACTGCTGATGTTTTGAAGCCACATGGATTTATTTTGCTATACCCTTTAATCCAAATCAAGCAGACAGTTTTGCACTGCCATATCCTTGGTATATATCTTGATGGTTGAAGTGATGGAATGAGTGATACCACGTACGTACTAATGATTAGAAATACTCCTAGGAACTGTAGAATTACTGGGGTCAGAAAGACATTTATTTGTAGAAAAAGTCACTACTATTGGAAAACAGAACCAAGCATTAATTTTTTTTGCTTTGTAATTAACTAATTGCTTTTGTACTTAATTGTCTGCTGCATTTAGCGAGGGGAAAAGCAATTATCCAGAAATATTGGTATTAAAAATTCAAAAGTTTACTTTTAGAAAATTAAAATGAAATGGTGGTTGAACTAGACTGAACCATACTAGCGTGGGTTTACTTGGAATTGAATCTAACAGTGTGTGTATTGTGTAATTGAATTGTAGAACCCTCCAGCTGATAAGCTTAGCATTTCGTTCTCTAAGCGCAAAGGAAAACTGACCTTGTCACGGATGGAATTAGCTGAGGACTTTTAGGTATATGGGGTAATTGTGCATCATGTTGTCACTAATTTTGGCTAACTCTGGGAGGAAATCCTAGCACCTATAACAGACAGCCACCACGTGTGCTTTGTGAATGTAGCTTTAGATGTTCTGTTCACCACCTGTTTCTTGTATTAACAATTTAATATTTCATATGAAACACAATTGAAATGATCACATCAGTGTAGATGATCAGAGTGACCTCTCTTGATATTAATCTACTGTATGGTATGTGGGGCACCTGTTCCTCTATGGAATAACCCGCCTACCATCCAACTTTCATAATCAACTTCAAATATAACCTTTAAAATTTGTTGTATGGTAAATTTGTTATTAAGAAGTAATTTTAGAAATCTCATTCTCTTCCAAGTGTAGTTAAAATGAATAAAAAATTCATAACATTTAGATCAATATTTACTCGTATTAGATATTAAAAAAAAACAATCCTGGGGATATTCTTTTCAGGAATCCAATATGGCCGACATAGTCTCTGATTGATCATGCAGAAACTCATAACTTCCCTCGTATAGAATATGAACGACTAGTAATATAGCCGCAGTTTATTTAAACCAGAAATGTGACATATCTAGACTGGTCTTGGACAATGCAACAGATATTCTGTGAATAAATTACCATTACCCCCCCCCCCCCCCCTCCCCGATTAAAAAAAGAAGAGTGACAGTAATTGATAAGCCTCTCACTAGAGTGCACACCACCATATGTTGTTTGTTACAATGTAGGTTTTTTCAAATGATGAAGAAACCTGTCTAGAGCCCGACAGTTACGATGTTTAGATAATCATCGGTTACAATGTTCAGATAATCATCGGTTACGATGTTCAGATAATCATTGGTTACGATGTTCAGATAATATCAGTTACAATGTTCAGATAATCATCGGTTATGATGTTCAGATAATCATCAGTGTAGGACAACATGTACATTGTAATGCTATGAAAAGTGTATAACCTGGGTTATTTGTGGGGGGGGGAGGGGGGGGGGGGATGAATATACTGAAAATTAGTGATTTTGCACAGTCCCCTAGTTTGTGTTTAGTTTCTTGTAGGTTTTATTTGAAATAGAATTAGAGGTTTAGCTTTTTTTATTTATATTATATATCTGAATACTTGAATCAATTCTTTGTTATCAAAGAATGCAACTCGTTCTGAAATTGGAATCTTTCTTTTTTACACCTGTTACAAACAGAGATCACAAATAGGTAAGTGTCAGTATAATGTTTGTGTGCATGTCATTATCTGTCAAATTTGTGTTAGAGGAATTCAAACTGACCAACATTTAAATTTTTTTTATTTTTATCTAATTCTTTACTGCTATCCATACTTGTTCGTCGTGCAATGTAAACTTATGAAAATGTTCTACTTCTCAGGAACATGGTGGGTAAATTCTTGTAGTATGGGGACCAAAACTTATGTGAATGTTTGGGTTTTACAATGTAGTCCTTTTGGGGACCGAGGAGTGGGGCAAAACTACTAGCTGTTTACTTTGTAAATTTAGCATATGAAATGTGTACATAAAAATATAACAATCACAGGGGTCTCTACTGGAATTGTAAACTGCATTCATGATCCCCAGGGTCTAAGGTTGAGACTTGGGGGCAAGGCTTTTTTGTAGTGGAAATGCCTTTAAAAATGTTCATGCAGTGCCTAGTTTTGAGCATGAAGGCATTTAACAGAATTCTGATACTCGTATGGCTTCTGGGTCTGGTTTTTAAGTTTTCCAGCGAGGATCGGGGCTATGAGTCATGACCAGAAAATGCATTATGTAGAAAACTAACCGGATTAGGTAGTGTTCATCACTTTGTCTTTATTTTTAGGGGGGGGGGGGGGTGTTCTGGCCATATATCTGTAATGGAACAACAGTAGAAGGTGAGATATTTATGACCAGACAATATGTGGTGATGCTACAACAAGGTCATGTGACAAAGGTCAAATCTAAAAATAACATTTATTTAGAAATATTTGTCTGCACCACAACATTTTAATGATGAGAAAGTAGACGCTTTCATTGTTTTCGTGCCCCAATATCACAAACAGCTTCGACATCTACTCCTCGCTTGTAATATACTCGGGTGAACGTTGAGGTTCTTGGGTCTCTGAATTTTCAAGTTTAGAGGGTGTGTGTAAATTTTGAAAAAAGTGATTTAATATTTTCATGTTGTAACATATTGCATTGTTGGACTGAAAATTAAAAAACAAACAACCCCCCAAAACCCCCCAGAAAAACTTGAAATAATTTTACCCAAGCTGTTCCCCAAATACATGTATAGTGATAGCTGATTTTCTGATAGATGACCCAGAATGAGGTCAAGGTCAGTCGTTGAATTGTTGTACGTGACTTAGTAGAGCACTAAACAAAGATTTAAATCTAGATCTACAGGATGTTTTAATTCTTTAGCAGCATTCATGTAAATGATTTAACGTAAAGTTAATGTGGTTTTAGTACTGCGATACTGATGTGAGCACATTACTAATAAATGCATCTGTCATTGGTGTCATTTAGCTTAGTCTTTGGGATATAATGGAGGCACTTATTTCACTGTATTGCATGTAAATGGTGGACTTATGATGGGTCTAACACTTGAACTACTGTCAATCGGATTAAAATCAGCTCCTCTATCCACTCCTTTTTTTTTTTTATGGAGGAGCTGATTTTAATCGGATTGGAAGTACTGTAAACCAACTGAAATCTATGACTAATTTGATCTTTTATTAACAGATCATTAACGGGAAAAGTATATGCATTGAGTAATATTTTCTATGGAGATCACGTGTACGCTTTATGTACTACCGTTACAAATGGTTAGTGAAAGCGATTGTACGTTAGGATTGGTTTATAGCGATGGATATAAACAAAAACAAAAAAAACTGTAGCACGTGAATCTGGCAAAATTTCCCCACCCACGAATTAAAGTTGGCTTACAGTACCCAGCACTAACAGTGCACATTAGATCTTTTGAAATTACTTTTTACAAATTTGCGAGAAGTAGAAAAAGAAAAATGTGACAATGAGTGAAATAATACATTGCAGTAAGGATTAATTTTTTATGGATAACTTTCAGGTCCATTCTGAGTCCTGCGTTCCACTACAGCCTCTGTCCAGCTGCGGCACACAGAAATTCATCAAGGACCCTATAGCGGAGGACAGCTCACCGGTCATCAAACTTCGCTCAATATCCAAGACGCGTATGTGATCGTGTCATCCTCTGTCCATTGTGGTGCTGGTGTGTGATAGAATACACCTTATGTTTATACAGTTAGTCAACAAATATATTTTATGAAGAACTTTATTTTGTACACAATCGATGCATATTCAATTTACTGTCAAAGTGCCATTTTATGACCAAATGTATATTGAAGTCCATGTATACTGTAATTTATTATTGTGTTTAGAAATATGTTTCCACTTCAAGGTTTATAATTCTGAATTGTTTTTTTTAGAGAAGGTTTTCTATTAAGTAAAAAAAATACCAAAGATATACACATATAGTGCTATCTGACAAGGCTTTATGTTTTCTGGTGAAAAATTGCACAAAGAGAGACACCCCCACTCCTGCTCCCCCCACAGTTTGTTTGGGGTTTCTTTGCTACAAATTCTGGGTCTTTCTCAGAATGATTGTTCAGTATGAAGGTGATTTTTAGACCCCCAAAAAAGTGAAATTATTACATACTCAGGAGACTAATTTTTTACCCATTCTGTTGAAGATTGATGACCACAAAGTTCTATTTAAACTGCCAATACTTGGCATTTTTCAGCAGATATTTACTGTTTCACATTAAAAATTTCATGACAAAATAAACATGTAATGTTAAATCGTCCGTGACTTGAGGAGATACTGAGTTCATTATTTTTCTGTTGTGAATGTTGTCTTGTTGATGGAAACCATGGATGGCATATTTTTTTCTGTTAATTGTTAATTAATTTATGTATATTGTATGTTAATTGTTGTAATCAGTTCCTCATTTTCAAAGAAATCAACGAATTTGCTATATCGTCATCATTATCTGTGATATTTGTACATACAATGTAACTACGATGCTCTGCACATCAAATTCTGTGATGACGTTTTTGATTTCTAGGAAATTTAGTCTTTAATCAAAAATTGGGATACTTAATACATGTCAATAGAAATACTGTGTTGTGGCATGTCAGGTGATATGACAGTTGAGTTATTTTTTAATTTCAATATGTATGACCAGCACCTTGAGATGTTAAAAGTGGTCTAGTCCCAGCTCAGTTTATAGATATTCTACATGTCATAATCATCAATGACACCCCACACCCAAAATCATCATCAGTGACCCACCCCACCCCCAATCATCATCAGTGACCCACCCCACCCCCAATCATCATCAGTGACACCTCACACCCAAAATCATCATCAGTGACCCACCCCACCCCCGGTTTTCTTTTCTTTTTCCTCTTCATGAATAAATTGCCAACAAGATAACATTCAGTGACCATAGGACATAAGTTTGTGTCACATGTTGCTATTTCATTGTGTTAACCATAGGACATAGGACATAAGTGCGTGTCACATGTTGCTATTTCATTGTGTTAACCATGGACATAGGACATAAGTGCGTGTCACATGTTGCTATTTCATTGTGTTAACCATGGACATAGGACATAAGTGCGTGTCACATGTTGCTATTTCATTGTGTTAACCATGGACATAGGACATAAGTGCGTGTCACATGTTGCTATTTCATTGTGTTAACCATGGACATAGGACATAAGTGCGTGTCACATGTTGCTATTTCATTGTGTTAACCATGGATGAGCATGTAAGTGATACCATTGTCAGAACATGAAAATTAGAAATTAGGTTTTGGTGAAATATTTGAAGGATGCTATTTGTAGTAGATGACACAATTATAAAGGTAATTTGCATTGTAAAAATGGAACAAAAGACATTTTGAAATGTACCTACAACTGTATGCCTGTAAACAGGTGCTAGTGAGTTGGACGATACTTTATGCTCTACTGACTACGGAGAGAAGACAGAACTCCTGAATTTAAAGTATAATAACAGAATCATCATGTTTTGTTGTTGAAAGACTCCAGCTTGATCATCGACATGTACTACCTTGTATATTTTAAGTACAAAAGGCAGGTTCTCAAAGTTGTACATTTGTAGGTACACTACTAGGTATTCCATGTTAATGTAGCAGAGAGAATTGTATTGAAAATTAAAAAAAAAATCCAATTGACAGCAATGTTTAGGTTTACAAAATTCATGATTTAAAGAAATTTATTTAGTCAGAAATAAAACATATTGTAAGATGAAAGTATAGAACTTCAGTGGAAAATACCACCATAATCCAAATTGTACTTATCCAGATATCTTTTATATAGTGTATACATTTATAGGTACACAGAACAATTAAAGACGTCAGCTTTTGTTTGGGCCTGTATTACATTTCAAACAGCTTTAAAAAATAATGAACTACCCTGTACATTTCTCTAGATTTGTCTGTTGTGTTTGATATCTTTTCTCCTCCCCCCCCCTTTTTTTTTTTATCAATGTAAGGAGACAATAAGACTGAACTCTACCGGGAATAACATCATGCCTGTCATAGTTATGGTAGCTTTAATTTGCTGCAGTAGTGAGCAGAGGTTTTTTTTCTGACTTGATCAGGTATTCTAAAACCTATTTCCAGTTGTCTCCCTTTTTGAGGCTTGCTGAGTAATTACTGATTATATCATAATTTGGTTGATAATGTTGTTTGATTGTAGTTTGCCTCATCAAATTAATGTTTAGCATCTTGAAATATAAATTATTTTACATTAAGTCAGTAAAAATTCAATGACCAAGTATGATGTTAAGTCTATATTCTTTTTGGCAGAAAAACAAATGATATACTGGCCCCATTAACATACAGTTTTTTGAGGTATTTTTGTTGTTGTTTTCTTGACCAGAGAGTGATTTTTTTCTGTACAGTGTTGTGATTTGAATATTTTGAATTAAGGAGTATGCACTAACCATGTTCAGTCTTGTTCTTAACTTTAAAAGTTACTCCGGCCATTTTGGCCTGCTTTTTCATCAGTTTAGTGAAGTTTTGATGGAAACCAACATTTTTCAGGTGAATGGAATTTCCTGGATGTTTTGTTTGTTATTGTCACTTTGGTAATGTGTTTTTTAAACAACCCCCCCCCCACCCACCCACCCACCCCCCGACTTTTGTACTGATCTTGTGCTAATATGATAGTTTAAAGTGCTATGAAAACTTGTACTTGTCAACAAAAGAATTTTCATCATTTATCATTCAAAGTGGGTTTTTTTTCTCTGTGCCCAAGTACTTATGTCAATAGATACATGTACATACATGCTACATGTGTATATTTTTAAAATCATTGTAGATAATAAAGAATTGGCAAACAAAGTTCACTTTCTTTTTTTCTTTGCATGTTTATAATCAGATTTTGTCTGTATGTCTGTTTTCTGATGGCATCCATAACTTGAATAACCACTAGGCCAATGGGAATGTCAGATAAACTTGATCCAAAGCCTTCTTAATTTATTGAATAATTTGATGGGATTGGGCAGCAGGCTTAGTTAAAGGTAGTGGATTAAGATTGGGATGATGCTTAATGTGGGACCTTTAAGGAGGTATGCTACACCAGAGAAATTTGATATGGATGGAAAGTGGAGGATATATACAACAATATTTTGAAATTGAAAACTTTCGAATTTACTTTATTTAGTCAATAAATGCAGTTTTAGTAGGAAGCAATCAGACAAAAAATTGAAAAACCCTGCTGGACTTGAACGCATGATCTACAATTCAGCAGTTGACATGCTAACCTACTGAGCTACTCAGCTAGGCGATGATTGTAGAAATGAATATACAAATATTGCTGATATTTATATTTTCATCCATGTTTTAAAAGGAAGCCAGCCATTATGACACTGCAGAGTACCTCCTTAAAGTATTTGTGAAGTAGGAATTCAGTTTTTGTGACAGTTTAGTGTTTCCATGTTTTCTTGACAAATATCCTCAAGTTGTATTTGTAACACCAATGTAATTCTTAGAAAAATTTTCTATCATATAATGTGTGCAAAGCTTTTTAGATTCAAGTTTGTTCAATTGAGGTCATGTGTCTCCTTCCAAGGGGTGGAAATAAGGTTGAATGTTTAAAATTTACTTTAGAACCACAGGACCAGGGAGCCAAAATTAACATGAAAAACTTTGTTATTTGGTGAAAATTCAAGTTCGGATCTTAACTTAGGGGCTAAAGTATGTGTTCCAAATTTTACATTAGGAATATAAAGGAAGTATATTTAAATTTTTCTTGAGGACTAAGGGACTAATCTTTGACATGCAGGTATTCTCATGTAGTGCAGATTCAGTTTTGTTGCCTCACCTGAGCTATAAGCTTGGCCGCCTTTCTTTTGTCCATCCATGCGTAAACTTTACACAATTTTTACTTCTTGAGAACCTCTGGGCCAATTTCAACCAAATTTGATTTAAAGCATCCTTGGGTTAAAAGGATTGAAAATATTTCAAATAAAGGGTCACACCCTTTTCAAAGGGGAGATAATAAGAATAGTAAAAATATGTTTGTGTCTTTTAAAATTTAATTCTCAAGAACCTTTGGGACCAAATATTAACAAAATTCCTTAAATTTGTGTAAAACTTTCTGAATGAGCGGACCAGTCATGGTATGTCAGTAGTAACTGGGAGGTTGTGAGTTCGAGTCCTGCACGTGTCATACTCAAACCTAAGTAATGATTGCCTCTTCAAACGCTCAGCATTTATTAGTGAGAATCACGAGTCTCTCTGATATGACCTTAACAATGGAGGGACATGTTGAAGAACCCTCACTACTACGGCCTTGAGCGCTAAGCATAGGTCTAAAGTGGTACTTCACATCTCAACATGAGTGAAAAATTCTCAAAGGGACGTAAAACAAATGAAACCTTTATGCAGGACCATATTGAAAACTAGCGTTATCGCTAAATATGTAATCCTGGATAAATAAAGGCTTTATTATTATTATTATAAACCTTAATGAGTGTAAATTCAAAATTGTTCCAATCATGGCCCCCGGGATATATGGTAGGGCCAAATATGGGATCAAAGTTTTTTGCAGGAATATATATAGTGAAAAACTTTTTAGCTCACCTGAGCCGAAGGCTCAAGTGAGCTTTTCTGATCACATTTTGTCCGGCGTCCGTCTGTTTGTAAACTTTTCACATTTTCATCTTCTTTTCATGAACCACCGGGCCAATTTCAACCAAACATAGCCAAAAGCATCCTTGGGTGAAGGGCTTTCAAGTTTGTTCAAATGAAGGGCCATGTCCCTTTCAAAGAGGAGATAATCACAAAAATAGGGTGGGGTCATTTAAAAATCTTCTTCTCAAGAACCACTGGGCCAGAAGAGCTGAAATTTACCTGAAAGCTTCCTGACATATTGCAGATTCAAGTTTGTTCAAATCATGGTCCCTGGTGGTAGGATGGGGCCACAAGGGGGGATCAAAGTTTTACATACAAATATATAGGGAAAAACTTTTAAAATCTTCTTCTCAAGAACCACTAAACCAGAAAAGCTTACATTTACATTAAAGGTTCCTGACATAATGCAGATTCAAGTTTGTTCAAATCATGGGCCCCTGGGATTGGATGGGGCCACAATAGGGGATCAAAGTTTTACATACATATATATATATAGGAAAAATCTTTAAAAATCTTCTTCTCAAGAACCACTGAGCCAGAAAAGCTGATTTTTACATGAAAACGTTCTGACATAGTGCAGATTCAAGTTTGTTCAAATCATGGCCCCCGGGGATAAGATGGGGCCCCAAGGGGGGATCAAAGTTTTACACACAAATATATAGGGAAAATTTTTAAAAATCTTCTTCTCAGGAACCACTAAGCCAGAAAAGCTGAGATTTACATTAAAGGTTCCTGACATAATGCAGATTCAAGTTTGTTCAAATCATGGGCCCCTGGGGTTGGATGGGGCCACAATAGGGGATCAAAGTTTTACATACAAATATATTGGGAAAAACTTTAAAAATCTTCTTCTCAGGAACCACTAAACCAGAAAAGCTGACATTTACATTAAAGGTTCCTGACATAATGCAGATTCAAGTTTGTTCAAATCATGGGCCCCTGGGATTGGATGGGGCCACAATAGGGGATCAAAGTTTTACATACATATATATATATATAGGAAAAATCTTTAAAAATCTTCTTCTCAAGAACCACTGAGCCAGAAAAGCTGATTTTTACATGAAAACGTTCTGACATAGTGCAGATTCAAGTTTGTTCAAATCATGCCCCCCGGGGATAAGATGGGGCCCCAAGGGGGATCAAAGTTTTACATACAAATATATAGGGAAAATTTTTTAAAAATCTTCTTCTCAGGAACCACTAAGCCAGAAAAGCTGAGATTTACATTAAAGGTTCCTGACATAATGCAGATTCAAGTTTGTACAAATCATGAGCCCCTGGGGTTGGATGGGGCCACAATAGGGGATCAAAGTTTTACATACAAATATATAGGAAAAATCTTTAAAAATCTTCTTCTCAAGAACCACTGAGGCAGAAAAGCTGATTTTTACATGAAAACGTTCTGACATAGTGCAGATTCAAGTTTGTTCAAATCATGGCCCCTGGGGGTAGGATGGGGCCACAAAGGGGGGGGGGGTGATCAAAGTTTTACATACAAATGTATAGGGAAGAACTTTAAAAATCTTCTTCTCAGGAACCACTAAGCCAGAAAAGCTGAGATTTACATGAAAGCTTCCTGACATAATGCAGATTCAAGTTTCTTCAAATCATGGGTTCCGGGGGTTGGATGGGGCCACAATAGGGGATCAAAGTTTTACATACAAATATATAGGAACACTTTTCTTCTCAAGAACCACTGAGCCAGAAAAGATGATTTTTACATGAAAACTTTCTGACATAGTGCAGATCCAAGTTTGTTCAAATCATGGCCCCGGGAGTAGGATGGGGCCACAAGGAGGATCAAAGTTTTACATACAAATATATAGTTAAAATCTTTTTCTCAATAACCACTGAGTCAGAAAAACTTATATTTACAAGAAAACTTTCAGACATAGTGCAGATTCAAGTTGTTCAAATCATGGCCCCGGGGGGTAGGATGGGGCCACAAGTGGGGGGGGGGGTGTCGAAGTTTTACATACAAAACTTAGGAAAAAGCTTTAAAAATCTTCTCAAGTACCATTGGGCCAAAGAAGTTGACATTTACATGAAAGCTTTCTGACATAGTGTAGATTAAAGTTTGCAAAGGGTAGTTTGGGCCATAATAGGGACTAAGGTTTTACATGCAAATATATATGGAAAGTCTTCAGATATGGGTCAAGGTGACTCAGGTGAGCGATGTGGCCCATGTGCCTCTTGTTAAAATTTCTCCTGGACAGCTGCATGATCATGACTCATTTTAAAGTGTAGGCATCTTCAGTTGGGGCAGATTTAAGTTTGTTCAAATCAATCGGGCCTCAGTGTGACTGCATGAAGCGTCAGAGTTCATATACCCTAAAATATTGTCAAAAATGAAATTTATTATTTCATAAGTAAATGCATTGCGAAAATTTTTGTGACTTCATGGAAATTAAATCTTTTAGGAGATATGCTACACCGGAGAAATTTGATATGGATGAAAAGTGGAGGATATCTACAACAATATTTTGAAATTGAAAACTTTCAAATTCATTTTATTTAGTAAAAATATGCAGTTTTAGCAGAAACCAATATGATTTTTTTTCTAAAAAACCCTGCTGGTCGAGAACCCGCGATCTACAGTTCAACAGTCGACGTGCTACCCTACTGAGCTACTCAGCTAGACGATGAGTTTTGAAATGAATAGACAAATATTGCTGATATCTATATTTTCATCCTTGATTTAAAAGGAAGTCGGCCATTATGACGATGTAGAGTACCTCCTTCTAAAGAAATTTAAGGTAGTACTCTACATCGTCATAATGGCTGACTTCCTGTAAAAACATGGATGAAAAAATCGATATCAGCAATATTTTACTTTTCCTTTTCAATTTCAATAGCTAGCCGACTAGCTCAGTAAGTTTGAATACCGACTGCTGAGCTGTAGATCGCAGGTTCGAGTCCAACAGGGGTTTTAATTTTTTTCCAAATTACTTTCTACTAAAACTGCATTTTTTGACAAAATTAAGTAAATTTGAAAATTTTCAACTTCAAAATATTGTTGTACATATCCTCCACTTTTCATCCACATCAAATTTCTCTGGTGTAGCATACCTCCTTAAGATTCTATCTGCGAGTTACCGCCCCTTCTTTGCACATGTGACGTACTGTGGCGCAATCCAGATTGATTGTAATTTTCCAAAGTTTTATGTTTATTTAGGCACTTTCTAATTTCGAAAAAGTCGTAAAATCTTCCGATACATCGATAAGCATGTGTCATCTGTACCATCTATTCTGTTTAGTTGTAAGCAACACCTTCAAAACGATTTTATCTTGGGATGCGAAATTGCTGCCCCGACCTTAAGGAATATGATAAAGTAAAGAAAACAAACTTTTATCAACCTCATAAATCCTATGAAGAATACACACTGGGAGTTTTCATTATGGTTTATTAAATTTAAGATATGTCAAAAGATAACAACGTGTTAACCTCAATACGTGTGTTTACGTCCGCTGTTGGGGATGTCAATAACTTGACAATGAGTTTGCGATATACGAATTCCCACTAGTCAATACACGAGTCAATATAATGGCTACTGTTTATGAGTCTGCACATTTGTGAGAGAATTTCATTTGATACTGTCGACAATTGACTCATCCGTGTCTCGTGCGAATCATTGTCCATATTGTGCATGTTTAACCCTAACCCCCCCCCCCCCCCCCCCCCCCCCACACACACACACACTGACATCTAGATTGAATGCATATGACAAACAGGTTGATGGTCCTGGGTTTCATCAGTCTTGTTTAAAGTCAGAATTTCGCAAATTCTATGGTCGTTATAACGATCTAGTTTGCCAAGACAACCTATCATTGGGTCAAATGCTGTCTGACGTGTTTCATACCTACATGTAATATTGTCAGGCCTCTCTTTATACACTGATTTTGACTACAGATAACTCTGTTTACCTGATCAAGATATAGGGCTCAAGGCGGATGTGATCGATCGACAGGGGATGTTTACTCCTCCTAGGCACCTGATCCCACCTCTGGTATGTCCAGGGGTCCGTGTTTGCTCAATTCTCTATTTGGTATTGCTTATAGGAGTGATGAGATTGATCACTCTTCGTTATCTTGACCTTTTCATAGCTAGTAAAAGAACAAATCAGGATTTCATAGACCTTTAGAGAGCTAAATGTATACATGTATTTATACTCTAGTAATTTGAAATTCAGTCATACGTAAGGAAGAGTTTTGTCTTTCCTTCTGAAAGTTGAGTAATAAAAAATTTGATTTCGGTAAAATGAAGGTTTAACTATTTAATTTGATTACAACTATTTAATACATTTGCAACACATCGTTTTACGACTCATGGGTCTCAAATGGTGTGACGTCATCACGTCACTGTTAAAAAGCTTTTAAAAACGTTTACCCTATTCCAGGGTTTGAAAATCTCTCTGAAGAAAATTGAATAAAATATTCCTCAAGCTACTGCTAGAAATGTCCTATTTCTTACAAAATACAAGGCACGATTCAAGTGACACTTTTCATGCAAAATATTTTTTAAAATAATGATTTTCAGTAAAGATGGAGTAGTGTTGAATCTTAACATTGTTTTTGTTGCAAATACAAGAGAAAATGTCACCCAAGCTATAGATAATGCACATTATCTTCATCCTTTAAATCATCCTTTTTAAAATAGTGATCACCACCGATTTATTTTTAAACTAGGTGATGTGTTACAAGTTTAAGACATAAATCTGAGATTTCCATCGTTTTTCTTTTCTACAAAACTGATGTCCATAGTTCCTTTTTTAATATCCCTTGGATGTATTCATGCGCCGCGGAGTGATTTGAGTCATGCGATTGGTAGTATATAAGAAACAGACGATACCAGTTGATCCATTATATATAAAGGCAAGTTGTGCTTTCAACGTCATCTTAAGATGTTACATATGTTTAAAGTATATTTACTCGTATTCCTGATTCGATGTTCCGAAACGTCGTCATCTTCAGATTACGGTATTTTTAAGAGAGAATATTTAAATCCCAGGAGTGTGGACCACAGAATGGTAAGCTACAGATAAGAAACTGGTGTCCTGTCTGAAATTATTAAAGCATTTTTCGTGTGTGAAATAATTGGTTTCAAGTTGAACATACCCAGAAATCTTTCCGAAATTGTCACTCAGCAACTACAGAAAACTTGTATCAGCATTATCAAATTAAATATGAATTCAGTTAATCCTAATGATTATGAATTATACATACAAAATATAACAGCACAACAGAGCATGTATGTATGTGCTGCCATACCGCAAAAGGCTGAGGAAGAAATGTACTTATAATCATTGGAAAACCTACTTACCATTGTATGTACATCGAGAGAGAACAGCTTATTTTAATTTGCTAAAAAGGCGAATAATGTATGTCAATAATATAAATGTTTTGTAGCTTTCAGGGACACGTTAAACAACACCTTCAGAGACAATATTTTTGTAGATTCTGTGGTACCTTGTGGTGAAAGAATTACACCAGTTCAAATCATTCAGCGTTGGATTTCGTAAGATCTTTCCTCATTATATATATCATATTTTAGAAATAAATATACACATTTTTTAAAAATGTTTTAAAGTTTGATGTTGTCATTAATTCTCTAACTTTCAGTGTATTTAGTACATGACAATTTCTAGAAGCCATAAATTCTTTCCGTAAAGTGGATAGGGATTAACATTCGAAGAGAAAGTGGTATTCGTCGGCTAATTTACCAGTATTACAGAGTGTGCAATTTCTATCATTTGCTGGAATTACATACCACCTACCTACCTCTGTGGGTAAACAATGGCTTGTTGTTCTGAATTTAACAAGAAGTTTCCAATTTTTTCTCTCGAAAGAATGCTTTAGTATTTCTCGAAGCCAAAGCTTAGCTTAAATTTTTGATAGATTTGACCCTTTGACAAATCATGCATGTCATTAGTCCACTTCTATATAAACTGGTCTTGTAGTCTTTGTTTAATGACAGCAGTAATCCATTTGACATTAAACATTACAGAGCACCGTCCTGTCCAAAAATTAGAAAAACCACAGGAATCTAAAACATTTCTTATAAAAATCACCCACGAGTCCACTCTCTCATTATTGTGCATGTATCAATTGAATAAATATCTATATACAGTAAACATAGTTTTATTTTCTTGGCCTTGAAACATTTTTGCCCAATAGGAGATCATCCTTGAATATATAGTGACAGACAGAGGAAAATGACCTGATAGACCATATATGCTGACGTACTACTTTTCATTCATAAAATATATTTCAGAAATTTTAAATGTACTCTCTCAATAACATCCAAATTTTCGTACCTCCAAATTTCACAGCCATAGAGTAGTACTGGCAATACTGCTTTATCAAACAAATCAAACTGTTGTTCTATAAATGGTAAGTTGAATAGTCTTATTTTTCTAATGATATTGTAAATTGCGTTCTGTGCTTGATTGACTAGATGTTTTTTGGCTTTACAAAAAGATCCACTTCTAGAAAATACAATACCTAAATATTTGAATTCATTCACATTTTCAACAATATTTTTGTTGTAATAATATTTCTAGGCCCTTTTTGAAAACACTAATACCTTTGTTTTCTCAACATTTACATTCAATTTCCTTTGAGAACAGTACACATGAAACTCATCTAATGCTTTTTGAAGGTCATCTGTATTTTCAACGTCCCGCCCGAGAATATTTCACTCATGTTAAACAATATACAATGAATCAATTCTTCCATTTTTGTTGAACTGCCTTTATCCTTCTTAATAAATGTAATATTTTAGGTCTCTGGAGGAGTGTCGGACAACAGCTGTAGCATTTCAACCCACAAAATCCGACTCACCCAAGGGCTTCCTTATCCGGATGTCCACAAATGGTGTGTATGTAATCGTGAGGTCTGGACTATCCAAGAGATTTCTTATCAACTGAAAGGACTAAAGCCAAAAATTATGAAAAATGGCCCTGACTCCAAATTTTTTAATTTTGTGAGGGTAAAAAGGCTATGACATCTGCTTCCTAAAACAATTTACTTTTTGTCATTTCGTCCACACACTTTCTTTTTACGGACTTCAAAGTGCAGCAATGAAATAAAGGCATTGACGTTTTAATGATTGTAGAATAAACTGTATCAATCACAAAAATAATAGCGTAAATTGATTCCAATGCAGCAAAAAAAAAAAAAAAAAAAAAAAAAAAAAAGAGAGAGAGAGAGAGAGAGGCGGACATCCATGAAACCACTATATAAATTATCTCCAGGATCCAACATAAGTTAAGGTTCATTCTAGAAAATAACGCCTCTGTATTGAATTTTGAATTTACAAGAGACCTTAGGGAATTAAGATGACATTTCAGTATGTTGATCCTCATCCCACTGAGGGATTTTTCGTCGGGCGCCAACAAACACATCTTTCTGACAGTTACTTCATCGTATGTCGCCAGAAGGACCCCCGTAACCTTGACAACGCCATCAAACAAGCTCTACGGGCTCTTCATCTGGATATTCGGGACTTCTATGTAAAATCAAAGGACCTCGGTAATACATGCATTGGATTCGACATACAAACGTCTTCAACACATAGAAGTCTTGAAACATCCATAAATAATTCAAATCCTTCGTTTTTATTTTAGGTTGTGAAAGGAGAGAAGAGAATGGAATTAATCTGTAAAAACCAAAATAAACTTAGCGTGAGTCAACGATAGCGATAACGTTTTGGTTCTTTTAAATCCAATAAGGATGCAAAATGTCTTCTGTCATTTGAATATGCTTGTTCAGGTGTGAATTCGCTAAATGAACAAGTAAACCAGGGAAAAGAGTCGTGGGTTACATACTGTGGTTTGTATTTCAGGCGCGTCGGCAAGTTTTTGACATTGGGGCGACGAACTGGATTTAAAAAAAAAAAAAAGGGGGGGTGTAACGTATTTTAGCTAGTATGTACATATATTCACCAACACCCCATGTTTTCCTAATACATATCTTTTCATCTATTGAAAAAATTGCAATATTTGTCTTCAATTCAAACATTTAATAACTTAAGTAATATCAAGGAAGTTGTATGCAAGTTAAACACATTAAACTCATTTTTATCAAATTATATAAATGTACATTGATTCATTGAACAGTTCAGATACGTCCAAAAATAAGTCCTCGTCCATCCTGCGCTGAGACAAACTCTTCAGCGACTTCTGATATGTCCATTTTATCCGTAGCTTCCCTGTGGTTGTGTAGAATCATCAAGTGATTAAGCCTCTCCTGTGTCATAGTCGCACGAAGATAGGTCTTGACTCGGCGCAGTGCAGAGAATGTCCGCTCACTTGTGGTATTAGTGGCTGGCATCACTAAAATGAGTCTTAAAAGAGTTACAATGTCCGAGAACAGACATTTGGTAGCTGGAGGCATTTCAGACACCAACTTTACCAAATACGAAATAGACACAACACTAGTTGATGAATTGCTCAAGATGTTTCTCGCGAATGATGTGAATGTTTCCAGCTGCGAAGATAGAGATGTCTTGTCCAAATCATCACAGTAAAATTTTATCACGAAGTCCAGATCTTCTGTGTATGTCTTGTCACCACGCACATACTTCAAAAGAACGTCCTCTAGATGGCGGTACACTTGGTAGCCCGGCTGGTCAAAACGATCCTTCACACAATTGACTACTAAATCTAAAGCCTCAAAATACTGTTGTCTATAGAGGTCTTTTTCTGATGCTGCAAACTCTGGAGGGGCGTTTCCGGTTTCTTCGCCTTGGCAAAGTTGGCTCATTGACATGTCGTATCCCAGGGACACTCCAAAGAGGAAGTCAAAACTTTCACACCAATGATCCTTGAACGGGTTTCGGCATCCTTTGTGCATTCGTAGCAGGTCTCCCACAAAGACTGAAGGACAGAGTAATTTTTCAAGACACTAATCAAGCTAGCAGCTCTAACAGTCCATCGAGTGGGGCATATCACACGGAATCCTGGTGTATCTGGTGCCATCTCGCGCTTCAGCTGCTCGAGTATGGTGTCCCTCCTAGGCGAATACTTGATGAGTTTTGACATTTCAAACACAGTATCTAAGGCATCACGCATCACCTTTGATATTTTCACGGTATCGCCAACGGCCAGGTTGAGTGAGTGTCCATAACAATGTGTGTATATTGACCTTGCTTCTTTTCTGGTGATGTTAGCAGCCACACCCTTTTTTAGCTCCGGACATGTTGCTGGCTCCATCATAACACTGCCCACGGCACTTATTCAAAGAAATGTTCATCCGCATTAGTGTATCCAAAATTACATTGGTCAGTGTTGTAGCGTTGATGGAAGGCACCATACAGTCCAATGAAGTCTTCATGCACATGCACATTTAAATCCCTGTCAACATGACGAATAACAATCACAACTTGTTCACAGTTAGACTGATCTGTTGTCTCATCAACCATGATGGAGAAATAACCATTCTCTCTGATGTTCGATGCCACGTCCCGCAATATCTTCAAAGCCATCACTTGTAGCATTTCATTCTGGATCATGGAATAAATTAAAACATATAAAATAATCTCATACACATACCTCGTCATAATGCAACCATGGGTATGGTTTGAACCAGGAGTTGAACGAACGTAGTTCTGGATTCTTTTTGCCGAAAGACCGCTTTGGAAATTTAAAATTAGCAGGTTGATTAATACGTGTTAATCCGTCCATTTTTCAAATCAAAATGCAGGAATATATCTGACAAAAGTAAACAAAAAATCTCAAAAAGTTGTTTTTTTTTTATAAAAAAAATTCTTTTTTTTTTTCAAAATTATTGGGGCGGCGACTGCCGCCCCTTTGCCGACACCCCTGAATTTTGAGTTTATTTTCATGCCTATATACATTCCTCTGTATTGATACATGAAATTTCTGCATTGTACCTCAAGTACCACTTCCATTGTGGTTTGAGCGAATAAAATGAATGAATGAATGAATGAGTCACGTGATTTGCTCTTCATCAGCTGAAAAATGATGGATATTACCCGTAATGCTTCTGGAACAGTGCCGCCGTCACAGATAAATAAATGTTTTATGGACAGCTAAATTGCATAGATACATGTAATGAAAGCCATATCTTTATTCATGGACGTACTGATATACATGTACTCCATAAATTGATATTGTATTGAACATGCAGTTCATGAATTTAAAAACATACTAGATATGAGTTGTCATTGCTGAACACCACATTTTTGTTTCAAATTCAGAGGGAAAAAAATAAGAAATTATAGTAGAGCTACATTCCCCTCAGAGACTTTTGTTTTATGACAGCAGGTTCAATGGTTTCACCGTAACACTTGCACATTGACATTTTTGATAGATTATCATAGAAATGAATGTTTCGGTAAAGTCACAGATCAGACTGATACACGTATATGTCAATTTAAAAGATTTAAGGAAAGGTAAAGAATTTTCTCTACCTCGAAAATCACCGACCCTTGTCGAAGTCCCACATTCGTTGTCAGCTCTTCCAGCTAAAATGACAAACAGTTATTGAGCCATATCGGTGTTTGTCGACGGCTGTACAAAATGGAGAAAGATCACGAAAACAAGGTAAGGAAAAACTACGAACAATGTACGTATAAGTACGAACACCGTATATATAAAAGCAGAAACACTCCATGTGTACACAAGTACGGACACTATGTGTTAGCCTCTATTTGATTTGGGGAAACATCTCGGTCGTATGACTTTATACACAAGTACGGACACTATGTGCTAGCTTCTGTTTGATTTGGGGAAACATCTCGGTCGTATGGCTTTCGGATTGTCCTCTTTTCTTGGGGGTTTGGGTTTTGAATTTATATGTATAAATTAATGGCGATTTGATTTCTAGTATTGAGCAAAGACGCGGGGTCGATCAATACACGAGAGACTGTTTATTTAATTTACAACATTGAAAACGATTAGGAGGGTACATATTTCTGTCAACAATTTATGGCCATGAAAGTCACTAGGTGCAATTCAGTCTTTTTCTTAACACAAATAATTAATGATATACCCTATCCTAACGTTAACCCTATCGCTATTCTTAACCCTAACACTGACCCTATCCTACATCCGTTTGTAGAATGCAGGGAATACCCTATCCTACAACATCAGTGTGTAGAGTGTGGGGGATACCCTACAACATCAGTGTGTAGAGTGTGGGGGATACCCTATCCTACAACATCAGTGTGTAGAGTGTGGGGGATACCCTATCCTACAACATCAGTGTGTAGAGTGTGGGGGATACCCTATCCTACAACATCAGTGTGTAGAGTGTGGGAGATACTCTATCCTACAACATCAGTGTGTAGGGTGTGGGGGATACCCTATCCTAGAACATCAATCTGTAGAGTGTGGGGGATACCGTATCCTACAACATCAGTGTGTAGAGTGTGGGGATATCCTACAACATCAGTGTGTAGAGTGTGGGAGATACCCTATCCTACAACATCAGTGTGTAGAGTGTGGGAATACCCTATCCTACAACATCAGTGTGTAATTTGGGGGATACTCTATCCTACAATATCAGTGTGTAGAGTGTGGGGGATACCCTATCCTACAACATCAGTGTGTAGAGTGTGGGGGATATCCTATCCTACAACATCAGTATGTAGAGTGTGGGGGATACCCTATCCTACAACATCAGTGTGTAGAGTGTGGGGGATACCCTACAACATCAGTATGTAGAGTGTGAGAGATACCCTATCCTACAACATCAGTGTGTAGAGTGTGGGGGATTCCCTACAACATCAGTGTGTAGAGTGTGAGAGATACCCTATCCTACAACATCAGTGTGTAGAGTGTGGGAGATACCCTATCCTACAACATCAGTGTGTAGAGTGTGGGGGATACCCTATCCTACAACATCAGTGTGTAGAGTGTGGGGGATACCCTATCCTACAACATCAGTATGTAGAGTGTGGGGGATACCCTATCCTACAACATCAGTGTGTAGAGTGTGGGAGATACCCTATCCTACAACATCAGTGTGTAGAGTGTGGGAGATACCCTATCCTACAACATCAGTGTGTAGAGTGTGGGGGATACCCTATCCTACAACATCAGTGTGTAGAGTGTGGGAGATACCCTATCCTACAACATCAGTGTGTAGAGTGTGGGGGATACCCTATCCTACAACATCAGTGTGTAGAGTGTGGGAGATACCCTATCCTACAACATCAGTGTGTAGAGTGTGGGGGATACCCTATCCTACAACATCAGTGTGTAGAGTGTGGGGGATACCCTATCCTACAACATCAGTATGTAGAGTGTGGGGGATACCCTATCCTACAACATCAGTGTGTAGAGTGTGGGAGATACCCTATCCTACAACATCAGTGTGTAGAGTGTGGGAGATACCCTATCCTACAACATCAGTGTGTAGAGTGTGGGGGATACCCTATCCTACAACATCAGTGTGTAGAGTGTGGGAGATACCCTATCCTACAACATCAGTGTGTAGAGTGTGGGGGATACCCTATCCTACAACATCAGTGTGTAGAGTGTGGGAGATACCCTATCCTACAACATCAGTATGTACATGTACATACCTACATGTACCTACCTACCTTCCTACCTTATTACCTATCTACCTACCTGTTTCATTAAATTTGCTGCGTTACGACCCTTTGACATAGATAATTAATGGAAATACTCATCTTTACGCATTTTCCATCATGCTTGCAGATATTCATGTGATATTTGCTTTTACCATGACATTATACAGTTCAAGTTCACATTATGTAACGGTCAATTTCTTTTTTACCGAGTTATGGCCCTTGTACTTTGAAAATATTTGCACCTGGAGATAATTTTACTCTATTTCTAGAGGGAATTTTTAACAAATTATGCATGAAGTTTGCAATATGTTTTCGTCAAAAGTAGGGGACTATGTTTTGCCATGCAATTATCTCAGAATGCTTGTTTGTGTAGTTGTAGAAACGATCTGGATATTTGGTAGAGTGTACATTTATATCCTTTCGTTCTTTTGTTTATAAAGGTGCCGAGAGTTCAAATACAGGATGAATTTATGAGTCCGGATAGACCCCTGACGTCATCTGAGCGTGTTCTATTTGGAATGCTGGTGTTTTTCATGTACAGCGTGTTTATCGTGGCTGTAAGCCTCACAGCACATTACAACCAATGAACGAAACAATTCACTTTGCTCGAGATGGATAACAACTTATATTATGTGTAGCCGGAATGAGTCATCTAACAAATCGTCAAAGTTTACCAAGCTGATCTTGGAATGGATATTTTTACCCTGTGATTTGAACCATGTGCTTGTATATCAGTTGCTGACCTACTAGCCTCGTTATGAAATTTTCAAGGAGATTAACTCATATTGTATAGATATGATGTATTTGTGTTAAATAAAAATAGAATCGAATCGCTTAAAAGTAATTTTGGCAAGGAAGCAAACACACACGTGTTGTCAGTGATCACGCTGATCCTAGAACCCATCTTGTCCATCAAACACATATAATTTTATTCTTTGAACTGATACGGTTACCATAGAAACTTATAGCTTTGACAAAATTACAGAGGATCATGTTTGTGACTCTTTCCCACTTTTTTTAATAACATCAATTATGTAATTATCACCGAAATGGAAATAAACTTTTATTACCATGATGTACCACATTGCTAACAACATTGTGAACATGCCATCCATCCCTCTACAACCTACTGGAACAGCAACAGGAGGGCATACAAAACGGTTTCTACAACCATTCTGCCACATCAAAAGTTACCAGGATTCATTTTCCCAACCACTATTTCCCTTTGGACATTGTGGACACCGATTCACTTGAGACTTTCAAAGTCCGAATCGGCGAACTTGTGACACTGTGAATAGAGAAATTCTTTTTGTCCAGTTTTTAATCCCAAAAGTCCTTCACCATAAGATTTTAACCTTTTATTTCTATACGACTCTGCTCTGGGTGGATTGTATGTTGTGAGAGAACTATGGCTAGTATGGTTGTCACTGTTCGCTGTAAATTTATAATAATTTTCTTTTATACCTGTATTTGCATATTGTCAAACTAGTGAAATAATTAATGATGAGGAGGCTGTTTGTGAAACACCCGACTCTACTTTTCGTGTTGTCTGTTTAGCATTACAGTCAAGATAGCACATACGTCTGATTTCATTCATTGTCTTTATGAATGACAACAGCTGGTAAAATGTATGACACTTATAATTATGATGAGATACAAGTCCGCTACGGTCACTCCGGGTCAATATAGATTTTTTTTTATAACAAAACGTTTTATCACAACCTTGTAAACAAAAGGAGGCGGTATATTAATATCTATAAAACCCCTGTCTGTCCTATATTTCATTGAAGGATATAGTGTTATTTTGATTATTTGCATACGTAATGGATCTAATAACGACTTACTCCAGTTGGGATGAGTGTATCCTTTTCATAATTTGCCCTCATCGCGCAATACCAGGTTATGTCATTATACTCCCCCCCCCCAAATATTTCTTATCTAAAGAAGAAGTAATTTTCATTTCCATCATTTTCAGCAAACGTGATGGGCGTTACTCGTCTTTCCTCTGCCACTGAGTTGGTTGATGGGGAAGCATTGTCATGCCTAGAAGCTAACGTGATGGGCGTTACTCATCTTTCCTCTGTCACTGAGGTGGTTGATGGGGAAGCATTGTCATGCCTAGAAGCTAACGTGATGGACGTTACTCGTCTTTCCTCTGTCACTGAGGTGGTTGATGGGGAAGCATTGTCATGCCTAGAAGCTAACGTGATGGGCGTTACTCATCTTTCCTCTGTCACTGAGGTGGTTGATGGGGAAGCATTGTCATGCCTATAAGCTAACGTGATGGACGTTACTCGTCTTTCCTCTGTCACTGAGGTGGTTGATGGGGAAGCATTGTCATGCCTAGAAGCTAACGTGATGGGCGTTACTCATCTTTCCTCTGTCATTGAGGTGGTTGATGGGGAAGCATTGTCATGTCTAGAAGCTAACGTGATGGACGTTACTCGTCTTTCCTCTGTCACTGAGGTGGTTGATGGGGAAGCATTGTCATGCCTAGAAGCTAACGTGATGGGCGTTACTCATCTTTCCTCTGCCACTGAGTTGGTTGATGGGGAAGCATTGTCATGCCTAGAAGCTAACGTGATGGGCGTTACTCGTCTTTCCTCTGTCACTGAGGTGCTTGATAGGGAAGCATTGTCATGCCTAGAAGCTAAGCAGTTTGATAACGTTAGGTCTTGCGTAAAAAAAAGGACAAGTTTGTTATCTCCCCAATATCATATAGCGTGGATAGAAGTAAGGTAATGTGTCTCAAATGGACAGGGAATTTGTTATGGTATATATGCTGGCATATTCCTGATTTTTACTGGCGATGAACATTTGTCAACAAGTCAACGCATCCCTACAGCTTGTGAATTTATTTTAATATTCAATCATATTTACATCACACCACGGTAGTAAATAATACATATTTCATGTGCAGGAATGTAAAGAACGCGGCATCTATGATCTTTCCAGTCTCAGATGAAGTCTCACGTGAGAACCTTTCAGATGAAGTCTCATGTAAGGTGAAGATAACGAACAGTGATCAATCTCATAACTCCTATAAGCAATACAAAATAGATAGTTGGGCAAACACGGACCCCTGGACACACCAGAGGTGGGATCAGGTGCCTAGGAGGAGTAAGCATCCCCTGTTGACCGGTCACACCCGCCGTGAGCCCTATATCCTGATCAGGTAAACGGAGTTATCTGCAGTCAAAATCAGTGTGCTCATGTGAGAACCATTCAGACGAAGTCTCACATGAGAACCATTCAGACGAAGTCTCACGCGACAACCTTCCAGATGAAGTCTTACTTGAGAACCATTCAGATGAAGTCTCACGTGAGAACCATTCAGATGAAGTCTCACGTGAGAACTAATCAGATGAAGTCTCACGTAAGAACCATTCAGATGAAGTCCCACGTGAGAACTAATCAGATGAAGTCTCACGTAAGAACCATTCAGATGAAGTCTCACGCGAGAACCATTCAGATGAAGTCTCATATTAGAACCATTCAGATGAAGTCTCACATGAGAACCATTCAGATGAAGTCTCACGTGAGAACCATTCAGATGAAGTCTCACGTGAGAACTAATCAGATGAATTTTCACGTAAGAACCATTCAGATGAAGTCTCACGTGAGAACTAATCAGATGAAGTCTCACGTAAGAATCATTCAGATGAAGTCTCACGTGAGAACCTTTCAGATGAAGTTAAAATGGTAAATGTTGTCCTCTTAACTTGTCAAGATAGGGAATGGTTATGTCTTGTATGTAAAACTTATACGGTACCAATTTTGATGCACCAGATGCGCATTTCGACAAATTATGTCTCT
Source organism: Ostrea edulis (assembly GCF_947568905.1). NCBI lineage: Eukaryota > Metazoa > Mollusca > Bivalvia > Ostreida > Ostreidae > Ostrea > Ostrea edulis. Next base: position 68,193,088 of record NC_079172.1, on the reverse strand, counting down.
TCAGTGATGCTCAATCGAAATGTTTGAAATCCGAAATAACAATGAAGTTTTAGAACTATTATAGCCAAAAACAATGTGCCAAAAAAGTGGAGTTAAATTCGTCTAAGGATAAGAGCTATGCATGAGGGAGATAATCCTTAATTTTGAAATGAATTTCTAAATTTTATAACAGCAATTAAATATACATCCGTATATAAGAAAAGTGAAGATAACGAACAGTGATCGATCTCCTAATTCCTATAAAAGTGAAGATAACGAAGTGATTAATCTCCTAACTCCTATAAAGGTGAAGATAACGAAGTGATCAATCTCCTAACTCCTATAAAGGTGAAGATAACGAAGCGATTAATTTCCTAACTCCTATAAAGGTGAAGATAACGAAGTGATCAATCGCCTAACTCCTATGAAGGTGAAGATAACGAAGTGATCAATCTCCTAACTCCTATAAAGGTGAAGATAGCGAAGTGATCAATCTCCTAACTCCTATAAAGGTGAAAATAACGAAGTGATCAATCTCCCAACTCCTATAAAGGTGAAGATAACGAAGTGATCTAACTCCTTTAAGGAATACAAAATAGAGAGTTGGGCAAACACGGACCCTGGGATACACCGGAAATGGAATTGGGTAATGGCTTTGGGAACTGTATTGCAAGTTCCGATTCATGGTTTCCAAAACTGGAAGAAAGCTATCACATGCTTTAAAGAACACGAAAAAGTTATGTACACAACGAAGCGACATGTAAAGTTGATTCATTTAACAAAGACCAAGATAGTGTTCAACGACAGATTAACAAGCAAAACAAAGCTGAACAGGAACAAACTGAAGACACTCAGTCCTTTTGTGTCAGATCTCAACTTTGATTTATTGGCTACGAAAAGGTCTTTCAATTCATGGGCTTATTGAAGTCGCCAGCAACTTCATACAATTGTTATATCTCCGAGAAAACGAGAGACCTGAAATGGAGTCTTGGATAACTGCCGAAATTGTTTTATCTCCCGAAATTGTGATTGAACGAATTGCATTGATCGGGAAAGATGTTTTTATGCACTTGTTCATTGATATGAAAGAAACAAGATGGCATGCTGTAATGGCAGATGAAACTATGGACATATCTTACAATGATTAATTAGTAATAGCAGCAAGATGGGTTGATAAACGAACCACCGCGGGTCATGGATGATATTCCTTCCGAAACATGCCGCCAGTTCTTTAAGCTTAAATTTGCAAACAAAGGAATTAAGCAACATTCTTTGTCATAAAAAAATTCAATCTTGTATTCCAACATATTTAAAGTTCAAGTCTACAACCTGTATTTCCTACAAATATACTTCAACTATTGCATCCAAACTTTGATTATAAACAAACTTTATAGTGCCTAGATATAGACCATCTTATACTTAATCCACCTTTGTGTTCTTCTTCGTCGTCTTCTTTCAACTATAGTCCAGCTGGACATGTCATCACTGGTAATGTTGACATAGTTGAAAATGAGGACCTCAAATCACTTATTTTAAAAGGTCCTAAATACAGAGAAATTCGGTCTTTCAATTGGCGACACAACTTCATCTCTATTATGAATTCTGTCGAAGATTATGCCAGACGATGGGTAAAATATGAAAAAGAACTTGATACAGTAAACCAGAAGTGATCAAAGAATTAGATAGGTTACATGAGGAATACGTTTTGGTTTCAGCTGACAAAGCTTGTAACAACATTGTCGTTTTTTGTAAGGCTCATGATTACGGTACGACTGTGTTTTAAACGAACTTTTCATTAAAGCTGACATGAATTAATAAATATAGTATAATTCTATATGTCCGCCATATTTCTCTGCTAATCCGCCATATTAGTTGGAATTTCTATATTTATCACAATAAATACGTTACCTTTATAAATTTAGATATTCACCTGCTTGCAGTCTTGTATCGGAAAAAAAAACCATGTAATAAAAAAGCACCCTTTGTGACCCGCCACCTCTGACATGCTCAGAAACCAACATCCGGTATCATCTTTTATTTTCCGCCGTTGTGGAGTGCAGTCACGTTTTTCTCGAGGAGGAAAAGAATTTTTTCTACTTGCTATTTTTGGCTAAGTATTGCATGGTATTTGTTGCTATTAAGAAAGGTCTAAAGGATATTTCGGCTAAGACTATTTCTACTTGGCTTTGTCATACTGTTAAGATGGCTTACCAATCTTCATCTCCAGAAGCCTTGTCTCGTGTTCAAGTTCAGGCACATGAAATTAGAGCATTGTCTTGCTCCTGGGCTATTTTCAATTCCTCCTCTATGTCGGAAATCATGTCAGCTGGTTATTGGAGGTCTGATAGTACCTTTTATAACCATTACCTTAGATCTATGCCCCTTCATAGTGACAGTTTGTTCTCGCTTGGACCTCTAGTTTCAGCTCAAAAAGTGGTTTTTCCTCCTAGTTGCCAATCTCAGGGGGATTCAGCTCTACTTTGAATTCTGCTTATCTAAATTTATAAAGGTAACGTATTTATTGTGATAAATTCTAAATTTTTAGTATTAAAATTTGTATTTGTTAAATAAATACTTACCTTTATAAATCAGAGGTCCCAACCCACCTCCCCTTCATCCCCCTTCTAATTTTTTGTTTTATGTCAAAGAATAGATGATACCGGATGTTGGTTTCTGAGCATGTCAGAGGTGGCGGGTCACAAAGGGTGCTTTTTTATTACATGGTTTTTTTTTCCGATACAAGACTGCAAGCAGGTGAATATCTAAATTTATAAAGGTAAGTATTTATTTAACAAATACAAATTTTAATACTAAAAATTTAGATTTTATATATATCAGGGTTCGCATGGTATATAAGGGGACGAGCTTTGCTACGCCTCACTTCACATCAGTGTCTTCGATTTACCTGTGCGGGTAGCTTCGACAGGTAACACGTACATCTCCGATACTAATTTATAGGACATCAAGAAGAAATGAAATCACGTTTTGGAACACCACGCAGTGCTCAAAATTATAATAAACATATCGTACAGTAGTAAATCATTCTAAATATATATATTTGGATAAATATACATAGAATGCCTTTTCTTTACGTGAACGTGCGTACATTTGCAGTAAATATGTCAAAACTATACAAATATGCGGTCAAATATTTCATCTTTTATCTATTGATAAAATGGAATAAGCAAAGATTATACGATCTATACCAATTACAATTACTTCAAGTAAAAGGCAAAGACATAAATACCACTATACTTATGAAAATGGCATGTATGCTCGCCATGAAAATGCATCGAATGCGGACGACTATTTACCTGGGCCTACTCGTAATATCTGTAAAGGACCGCAGATGTACGTGTACACTTGTCGAAAATACTCTAAGTAGTAGTAAAACTCCATTTATTTGCATAATCCATGAAACAAAACGATAAACTCCATTTGCATTCCAACAGTAAACAACATTGTCCATTGTACAGACTGCGACACACTTAGCCCGTGCCGATCAGCTATCTTCAATCAGGGGAAGTATCAGAGTATAATATTTACCCTGTATTGTGCATGAATCCTTATACCATATGATTTATAAATCAGGAAATCATTTAGGAACATAACTTTGCATATACAACACTGTACGAGTGTATGGGATGAGAGAGAGAGAGAGAGAGAGAGAGAGAGAGAGAGAGAGAGAGAGAGAGAGAGAACAACGAGAGAGAGAGAGAACCGATGATCTTGTAACAATCGTGCTCTTATTAAGACAAATGATATCGCTAATTCAATAAAAAGAGAACAGTACTATAGCTAGTAACTCAATATTGCTCTCATTAATTGATAATACAGATTTATTTGATTCATTTAAAGCACGCAATAATTAAAAATTAAACATTTTTAAATAATGTTATTTTCAATTACTTCATTTTATGCTAATTTGGCGCTCAATAGATCTTATATATCTACGCCATTTTGCGTTATTACATTCTGCGTCGAACTCGACGCAAATTGTACTAACGCAAAATGTAATAATCGAGTTTATCATATTATGCGTCGTTATCAAACATCAAGGGGAGAGTACAAGAGTGTCTGTCACCCACCTTTAATAACAATATCCATTTTTTGTTAGTTTGTAATGCAAATAAAAGATACATTGAGTGACAACCCCTCCCCCACTTACCCCAGCTTGAAAGTTCTGATATAATAGTAAAAGACACACACCACCACCAATTAAGAAAATGAAGATATGAGGCACTCTTAGTAGAGGACTAACCACCCCATCCGACCCCCAACGATTGAAGAAAATGAAGTGTAGGGGGAAATTATCGAGGTAGCCAAAGTAAAAGACTCTTGTAACCCTTCACCCCCACATTAGGACTTTGAACATCGGACAAAACATCTTGGTTTGTTTGGGTGTTTTGTTTTATTTTATTGCTGTTTTCGTTCATCTTTTTTAATAATTATTTTGAATGGCAAGAGATTTTGAAGAATCCAATTTTCCATTTTTTCCCCTGTTCTACCCCCCCCCCCCCCCCCATGAAAAATGACGATACATGTCTGGTTATTACATGTACATTTTGCTTTGAAACACATGCATGTATACTAATTGTATGGTGCATGTAGAATTGCACCCTTTACCAAGTTTTCCTTCATTTACACAGTGTAAGGAATGGTAAACCAAAATCACAAAACAAAATGCAATAAAGACCAAGATATTTTCAAGCGTAGGAACTTCATTCATGAATACATGAATACATGTATTCAGAAAAATCGCATGCATGCATTGCAGGACTATAGCATTTGTGTGTTTTAACGTTTCTGTAACATGCCATAATGATTACTTTGAGGCTTGAGTGTAATTTATTCATAAATATTTTCATTTCGTAGATCTGGCGCAATGGCCATACCGCTGTACGTAGAAATTTCAAATTCAAATGTATTCGATAAGATGTTAGTATGCATAAATCAGTAAAATTCGTGTTGAGGTTTTATTTGATATGATACAATGTCAATATACTGTAATGCATTAGTAGGATATGCAAAAGGCAAGAGTATAAACATTTTCTTTTTTCATTATCAGTATCAATATCTATATGATCACGAAAAAAAAACCAAAAAAACATTATGATAATTTATATCCGGATTTATTTATACCGATTTAGATATCAATAAAAACAAAGCTGCATAGTTTGGGAGAGGGATTTCTAATGAGTCTGATGAAATTAAAAGAAGGAATCCAACATTTGCATTCAAACTAGATGTACTTCAACATGAATTCATTTCTGCTCTGACTGAAAGCATGATTCTAAATTCGGGAACGAATCTTGCATACAAAATAATTAACAGGGGAACACATAAATTCGAGCTCCTTTGGAATTTAATGAAATGTAGATATGCACCTTTCTTTCAACACGAATTGATATGTTGTTCCAGGTACGAAAACAAGGGGTTGGGGTGGGCAGGAAGGCTGGTCTGCTTTTCCCACTTTTTTTGACAATTTACTTTTTCCCCATTATTCTAACATACAAAGTCCGTATTTTCTACACGCACAGTTCAAACTAATATTCTTTTTTTTAAATTTGTAATGAATTCAATTATAAGCATCAACTCCTGTAAGTTTCCAATATATTGTCAATCACAAATTTTTAGATAGCTGGAAATTTTTAATGCTTGTAAGCTTACATTTATATAAGTGATCAATTTTCTTTCCTTCTGTGAAATGATATATTATAAATCGAAGTAGGACGGTCTCTCTCTCTCTCTCTCTCTCTCTCTCTCTCTCTGAATATGGACATACAGAGACCGTAAATAATTATGTGGTTCCAAAAGAGACAACAAAACAATATTTTCGTTTATAAATTTCCTTTCATATGTCTTTGTGTAATGAACTGTTTATTATGGATTGCAAATGTAATACACGCATTTGCACACATATGTATATTTTCGATCATTATTCCCTTATTTGTATATCCAAGTTTGTATATGATCATCGAGAAATTTTGAATTGTGCACGCAATATATCCAACCAAATATTAGATTCCCCATTTCTATAAACTGCAAAACCTCGACCAGACAAGCATTCAATGCAGGAACAATTTTCGACTCTGACATCTCCCCTGATTGAAGACACCCTGTTTGGCACGGGTGAAGTGTGTCGCAGTCTGTATAATGGAATGACAACGTGTTGTAAAGTTCTAACGAGATACAAATGGAGTTTATCATTTTGTTTCGTGGATTTATCAGAATAAAGAGAATCTAATATTTTCGGTAAGTGCACATCTCCGATACCTGTTGAATAGACGCCCGTATTTGATACTTTTTTTTGGCGATTATACCTTGTGCATTGCATATTATGCATATAGCATGCACCTTTATTTTGCAAGAAGTGATATAAATAATATAGTTTATGCTCTTTGCCTATTCCATTCTATCAGTATGTAATTGGCAAATGATTTACCCGCATTTATTTTATTAGAAAATGCAAATACTTGCATGCATTTGCAAGTATGCAAGAAAAGTTTTTTGTTTTTTTGTATTTTTGTCTAACTTATCTAAACTTCCAGAATGTTGCATTAGTATACAATCAATATTTTGTAAATTTGAGCAAAGCATAATGTTTTAATCTGTTATTTTATTTGTTTCTCATTCCCTATATATTACTATCGGAGATGTGCACTGGTCGAGTCCACCTACAAAAATCACTCAGGTGTGACAATCACATTTGGGGTATATACGGGTAGAGTAAATTAGGCTACCTGAGAGAAATATGGCGGATAAGATGAGAAAGGTGTACGTATTTATTAATTCATGTCAGCTTTAATTTAACTTTTGGTAATCGTTCTTGCACTGCACTTTCAAACGATGAAATTCTTCAAAACCATGCTTCAGTTTTAGACACATAGGTCGGAAGAATATGAATTACCGTATCTATGCTGGATTCCTAAACTTTATAAAAACCCTTACAAAGATATATTGCTGGATCCAGTAAAATGCTACCAAGCCCATATCTTTACTCCTCATGAAAATATTAACAGTTGTGAAGGAGTGGTGTAAATCAAATGTGGATTCTAAAAAGATCCAAAGAACTTTTTATAGATTTGAAATCGCAAAACTTTTCTCAAATGAACATCAAAACGTATGACTTTTCAACACTTTACACGACCATTACTCACGACAATTTAAAGACTAGAATTTTTGACATAATGGAGAGTTGCTTCTTCAAGAAAAATGGAAAACGGAAATATTCATATCTAGTGATCAGTCATCCAAAAAATTATACTTTTTAAAGCACTAATCTGATTCCACGCACAGATACTCTGAAGATGAAATAAAAATATGCTGGAGTTCCTCATTGACAATATCTTCGTGGTCTTTGGTGATCAGGTCTTCCATCAGTCTGTCAGGATTTCTATGGGCACGAATTGTGCTCCTTTGTTAGCTGACCTGTTTCTATACTCTTATGAAGCAGATTTTATTCAAAAACTTCTGAGGAAAAATTCTCTTGCTGTGGCCTTCAATTCGACATTTAGAAATATCGACGACGTTTTACTATTAACAATAATAATTTTTATTCATATGTCGATTCGATACACCCCCGTGAACTCGAAATAATAGACACCACAGAGTCATCTACTTCTGCTTCATACTTAGATTTTTTATTGAAAATAGATATTAACGGCAAACTACCAACTCAACTTTATGACAAACGGAATGTTTTCAGCTTCTTCATCGTCAACTTCCCATATTTATATAGCAATATTCCATTATCACCTGTATATGGTGTATATATATCTCAACTGATTTATATATATCTCAACTGATTCGATACGCAGGAACTTGTTCTGCGTATGATCAGTTTTTAAATTGAAACAGGCTACTGAAAAACAAGATGATGGTGCAGGGGTTTCAACAATCTAGTTTAAAGTCAGCATTTTGCAATTTTTATGGTCATTATAACGATCTAGTGTGAGAATACAACCTATCATTGGATCAATCAAATGTTTGATTAATATAGTACGTCCATCTTAACGATTGGAAATCTCCCAGCAGAAATGAAAGTAGAATATAAATATAAAAGATAACGCGCTTCATGAAGTATACCCTCATGCAAAATTGAAATTTATTTGAATATGTAATAAGGTTATAATGATCTAGTGCGCAAGTACAACCTATATTTTGGTCAAATGTTGTCTTGCGTGTTTCATACCCATTGTAAATCGCCAAATTGTAGACCTGCGGAAAAAAAACCCGCTATAGGGTATGCCCACAAAAATCTCACTGATAATGTATCAAATGCAAATTGTTAGCACGAATTCCAACCGTGAAGCTGTCTCCGAAAAGTGTTAAAGTGTTTATAAATGTCACGATATCGTGTTGAAATTACAACGAAGTCCCCGAAGTTTCATCTCTGAATTACGCTAATTTGTTTACAAAACAGTCCAATACACGAAACAATGTCATCATAGGTTTTGTCGCTGCTTATTTATCAATTAATCGATACCTCTCCCCTTTATCTTCAATATTCATTATTTCAAAAAATCTAATTTCAAAGTGGTTGTGTCTACTACGACGTTGCTGATAAAGAAATGTATCTATCAAATCTGAATCGGAATTACACGAGAGACGACGGACAAGCCGAATTAAGCATCAAATTCAAACATATCTAAAATGATCATAGTAATTCTCGTGGTGTTAACAATTTCAGCGGCACTATATCCCATAGCGTTTTGTTTGATTAACTTCGGAGTATGCTGTACAGAAAATGAGTGTAAAGGTATTATATTTACTGCACGGATTGCCTGGTTAGTGAAGTACTCAGTGAATCCCATGATTTATCTACTGTTCTCTAAAACTGTCTATTCAAGTATCAAACATTCTGTCTATACCCATTACAATAAATGTCAGTGAGAGATGGCACCTCACGAGATTACGTCCGACACTTCACGAGATTACGTCCAAAGAGATAAGACGAATCTGAAATAAGCCGCTGTTACACAATCATGTCGAGAAGTCATTTTTAGATGAAATCTCGGGATTCGTAGTTTATCAAACTAATACATGTACATGTTGAAACAACTCTCCTAAAATGTTTTGAATTTAATCAAAATTTCAATAGGTGCCCATCTGTTTTAGCTCACCTGAACTGAAAGCTCAAGTGAGCTTTTCTGATAACTTTTTGTTCGGCGTTCGTCCGAAAATTGTTTCCATTTTCGACTTCTTCTCCAGAATCGCTTAGCCAATTTCAATCAAACTTGGCACAAAGCATCCTTGGTTAAAGAGCTTTCAAGTATGTTCAAATGCGGGCCACGTCCCTTCAAATATGAATTGATTATGAAAATGTTAAAATAGTGTGGGGTCATTTAAAAATCTTCTCAAGAACCACATGTCAAAAAAGTTGAAATCCACATGAAAGCATTCTGACATAATGCAGATTCAAGTTTGTTAAAATCATGACCCCCGGGGGTAGGATGGGGCCATAGTAGGGGATCAAAGTTAAACATGTGAATATATAAGGAAAATATCTAAAAATCTTTTTAAGAATCAGAAAAGTTGAAATCTATATGAAAGCTTTCTGACATAGTGCAGATTCAAGTTTGTTAAAATCATGGTACCAGGGTTAGGGTGGGACCAATAGGGAATCAAAGTTTTACATTCCAAATATACTGGGGAAAAGTCAAAATCTTCATCTCAAGAACCATTGGGTCAGAAAAATGGAAATTTACATGAAAGCTTCCTGACATAGAGTAGATTCAAGTTTGTTCAAATCATCGTCCCAGGGGGTAGGATTGGACCACAATAGGGATCAAAGTTTTACATGCTGATATATATATATATGAAAACAAATCTTTTAAAGTATCTCTTGAACTATTTAAGGTTGGGCTTTCCTATTTTGTGTATACATTCTTTACGGTAAGATCTTTCATGTTCTCCAATGGTGTGTGATCTTGTAACCTTGACCTACTTTTAATAAAAATCTGACCTATTCAAAATGTCCTGAACTATTTAAGGTAGATCTTTCATATCTTGTATATAAATGTCTTATGGCAAGACCTTTCATTTCATATCATATTCTTTGACCTAGTGACTTTGAACTAAGAGTTTGACCTACTTTTAAGAAACCATAACCTATTAAGTATATGAGGAACTATTTTAGGTGGGACTCTCATATTTTGTATAGAGATTCTTTATGGCAAGACCTTGTGTCAAAATGAGGTTTAATCTGTTGATCTTGGAGTTTGACCTACTTTTAAAAAATCCTGATCTATTTGATATTTCCTGAACGATTTAAGGTATAGCTTTTATATCTTATATATATGTTCTTTAGAGCAAGACCTCGTTTTACTTTGGTGCTTGACATAGTGACCTAGAGCAACGGGAGAATCAAGGTGGATCACATGAGCTATGTAGCCTATGGGCCTCTAGGTTTACGTTTGGCGTTATGATGCATATACTGTGTACAGCCTTATCTTAGGAGTGTTATTTCATAGACGTTGTTATTCTCTGTTGCGCTCATTCCGAAATACAAGATGTGCAAGCAGATTTTGTGATGATTCTAGGTCTCATACAATACAAGATATCCTATTGGATTTTTACTACATATATAACACAATCATGATTGGAATGTAAAATGATTACGTCACTATAACTTTGAATACATTGAAATCGATGGTACTGTACGTGTGTGAGACTATTTATATCAAAGGAAGGAACTCAGTGATTTTGTGTGTCTGGGATATTGTTTGTTTGCGAGTCTGTTTAGACGCAAGAAGGATAAACCTTTCTTCCTGGGAAATGCGTTTTTGTTTTGCACAGACACTGGTTAAATATTTATTAATATTCACTCGTTCCATCGGCGAAGACGTTCGCTTCGCTCCAGGGAGGTCCTGGGTTCTGTGTTCAAATTTCGATATTGGAGACGTTTAACATAGGTAAAGACTATTTCTTCGTTCAACTTCCTGCTTTAGAAGTGGAAGTCACGGATCTTTCTGATGTCACCATGAAACGGAAGTCCCGCTACACGGTAGGCCAGGGCACGATAAAGAAACCTCACTGCTCTATGACGTTGGGCGTTATTACAGGTCAAAGTTCGTCACTCTTCACCTGGCTAAAGCTGGTGTCGTTTTCATGATACACAAAATCTCGAATGATACACAAAAGAAGATACAAACAAACCGGACTAAAATTAATACATCATGATACATTGCAGTATTTATTCTCCAGTGGTAGCTCTGATGGGATGCACAACCCTAAACCTATATGATACAAGTCCAAAACAAGGTATATTCTGCTCGTTGCGCCCTCTGAAGTGTCACCGGTAGCGGTGCGGGTAGATGACGTGAAATGTTTGGTCAATATTCACTTCCACATCTTACTCGAGTTGATTATCCCTAGCCAGGATTCTCTGTGGCCCAGGTTTGTGATGCTGTGGAAGGAAATAGTTGCAAACTGCTATAGAACTATTTGGTGTATGAAAAGATTCCAGATCCCCCTGTTGGTGATATCTCCTGAATGACTGGGTTCCATCTTTGTTAGTTATTTAGATTGTTGATGACATCTCTGACCGACTCTCTCCGGGTTCTGGTCGTGGAAGTAGTGGTCAAGCCCGGTGACCCCTGGTGAGTGTTCACCTAGAGGCCTGGACTGACTAAGACTGTCATCTGAATTGTCTGTATACATCCCCGGTGTCCTGAATCGCTGGAGATCTGGGATTTAGGGGGCGTTCCTGTATCATATCTTTATTGCACGGTAAGTGGCAAAAAGTTATATATATATGTCAATGGAATACCGAGATATTTTAAAACTCGTTATAGCGAGATAAGATATTAACTCGTTACAAAGAGGTAGGCCTAACTAAGTTTCGTTGTAACGAGATAGTAATTTGCTATAAAGAGATAATCAAGTTGTTTTAACGAGATAACCGAGCCGTTATATTGAGAACGTTTTCTCGTTATGTAAGAAATGTCTTTCAGTTTTTGAATGTGATGAAATACCGCGAGCCTCTTCACGCCAGCATGTTGTAAGGGACGCTGAAAGAAATTTCTTACATTTTTATATTTGTTAGTTAGCCTACAAAAATTCAATTCTATTAGGTCATATGCATTCATACGAGATGAATAATTGATATGCTAATCTTTTGCCATCTATGAGTACAAATATCCTAACTACTAGATTATGTGTATTATTTTTATAATTCTGTAAAATGTAAGACTAAAAGGCAATACTAATCTACATGGAAACCGCATATCAATGAATGAATGGGACATTTCTAAAGTAATTGTATGCTCATATATTTAAAGGTAAATATGTATTAATAAATAATTGTTTTTTCCCCAAACTGACATAGTTAATGCATCGATAACGGTTAGACTGCTTCGATCGCCAGATAGTTCATTCAAATCCAATCAGATAATGCATGAATAATGAATCAAATATTTCAAGTGAAACAATGGACGACGTGTACGGAATTTATTGAATTTTGATAAAACTCCTTTTGAAAAAATTCAGAATTTTATCTTGAAAAACATCTTAGGTGTACATAATAAAGCATCAAACTTGGCAACAAAAATGGAATTAGGTGTTCTCCCTATTCATGCCAAAATATACCAGCTTGCTATTAAATACTATTCTAGATTGGAAAATTTAGCAAAATCTAATGATAATCACAATGTTTTACTAAGGAATGCTTACTTGGAAGATGTACACTTGGCTAGTGAAAATAAAAAATGCTGGCAAACTTGTATAAAATCAATACAAAAGATGTTAAATGTTAACGTTGACACTGAATGTAAAATGTTTATTTCTAAACTTAAAAAATTCTTTGAAAATAAATTCTTTTCTGAACTTCAACATATTAACAACACTCAAAGTGGTAAGCTCTCATTTTATAGTACATTATTCAACCATGATGTTATGAAACTAGAAATCCAACCATATTTATGTCTTCCACTTCCTAAGAATTTAGTTTCTTATCTTACCAAATTAAGAATAAGTGCACATAAGTTGTATGTAGAAACAGGTCGATATTGTAATCCTGTCATTCCTAGAGAAAATAGATTTTGTTTTCATTGTCAAACTATTGTTGAAGATGAAAAACATTTTTTACTTGATTGTCCTGTGTATGAACATATTAGAAAAATGCATTCAAAACGACTAGATATTAATACCTTATTTTGTTTACTAAATCCACATAACCTTGTATCTACAAAACAAACCTGTCTATACATCAGAGACTGTTTTAATGTTAGAAATAAGTTTTCAACAGTTTGATATTTTGTAATGTATCAATATATATGTGTATCTATGTATGGCTAACAACACATTCTTATATAATGTGCTTTAGTGCCAATAAAGAATTGAATTGAATTGAATTGAAATAACGATCGAGCAGGACGATGGACGAGGTTAGGACAGCAATGACATTGATGAATATTTAATTCCCTATTACCTTATGAACGAATCATTGACATTCCGAGGGCACATCTTCCGCTAAATCGATTCAGTGTAAATTGATTATTCGCAGTCCGTGTGACGTCATTGTATGACGTAATGTAGTGCACTTATGTACTTTGGAAAATAATGATACATGCATCTCCGATAATATAATGTGGACCCCGCACCAAAGACTAACCCTTATGATATTCAACGATTTCATTACCATATATTGCGTACTTGATATGATAAAAAAAACCACCGATACGTTTGAAGTCAAAGGTCAAGGTCACATATAGAAACGCACCAATTGACTTGACCCAATTCATCGTTGAATACCCACGGTTGATTATGATTCCTTCGTCTCTCCATCACCGTCCATTTATAACAATACCCTATCTCGTTCTCATGAATAATGAACGAAGCAATTACATTGGGCGTTCTAGGAAGACCAGAGGCAATTTGTCCAATCATTAAGGCTCTTTCTACACACGTTCATTACACAATTCAAAATGGCGACCATTGCTCAAGTAGTTTGTGAACGATTTGGAATAAGAGAATTGAAGGCATTTAAAATAGATGCATTAGAAAAAGAATGGATATCTGTATATGTGTACATGAAGACAGGCGTGGCAAAAGCATATGCTTTCAAGCTTTTCAAGTATTGTGAACAGAAAAAACACTGTCTCTCCTGCAATGTTTTAATGATATCATTAAGAACAACAATGAAAGAACGCTGTGAGTATTTTCTGTAGTTTGGAATTACTGCGATAAATCCTAATGGGCTATTCTGACTATATCAGTTTTCTTTCTCACCTAGTCCAGACTAATGACATGATATTATTGAAATTGAACCCAGATTCTTAAGATTAAGTACATGTAGTTTGATAATTTCAAGACCAAAAATACAATATGTACATGTAATTGTATATAAGCCACCTCTTCTCATTTTTTTAAATTAACATTTTTAGAGGTAAAACAGAACCAGTACCCAAGAATACACCCATTATGATTATCACAATTTTTTTGATTCGAACGTTTAATCCATGCAGAATAACACATACGATAAATTATTAAGTCCCAATTCAAGTTGAAACTAGTGTTGTCCACGAGGACTTGCCCTACTAATGGTCTTTTTAAAATGACTGTCATACTCGTACTTGATATGAATATTAAATGATATAAATGTACAGTAACGACCCTGGTTTAATGTCATGACGTCCTTTGATGAGGTGTTTCAGTAGAAAATAATTATGAACCATACTCAATATCTTTGGAATTAGATTCTGTGACCATGCTTTTCAAAAACTGATTTTATGTCAAGGGAATGACTCATCCTTGGATCATAAAGTGTCAACCTTGTCATTAAGTAAAGTTATGTGGTCAACTGACTTTGATTCAGGGTCATGGCACCCTCCAACTATGGACAACCTGGTTGGTAAGTAATAGTTATAATAAGTTCGGACATGAAAGTGGAAAAGACATGACAAATACCTATATACCCTCAGAATTTCGTGGATATTTATCCATTCAAGCCACATGTCAGAAGACTGTGTTCTACTCTAGCGTATCCCGTTCTTCTTTAATGTTAAATGATTTTGTTTTCAGGTCCATGCTGATCTTATAACACGTTTAAGCTTGTTTGCCCACTTATTACAGGCAAATCCTTTTACGTTTGGAATGCCCAAGGGTTTAAACCCATCCCTGTACTATTCCTTACGTGTGTTTGACGACAGAAATCTGTATGACTGGTCAGAAATGATTTTGCAGCCATTGCTGTAATAGCAAGGTTAAAGTAATACTACCTTTAAAATAGAAGAGTTCTGTTTCTATAACGATTACTTTGATTGGACAGTAAAAATATTATTATTTCTGAGAACACGTGGATTGGTATGAAAGAACCTATGTGATGGAAAGAGAACGAATCGTAATCAACCTTGGGTATCCGACGATGAGCCCAAGTTGACTTTGTTGATTTTCTAATTAATATTTGTATTTATCTTTTCCATAAAATTAATTCCATATTCTGTAGGGCAAAATGCAGTTTTTCCCTAGTGAGATTTACGCAGATGGACTTAATGATTGATTTTCCAATCATCACAAACTGTTTCATTTGTTCAACCGAATCCAACACTGATGTGTAATTGCATTTCCCCCAAATAGTCCTCTTAAGTCATTTAATGACGAATATTAGTATAGGGATTCAAGCGTTTAAAGCTAGACATTCTTATGAAATTTCAGTATCATATAAATGTTTTTATTCTCTCTCCAGTGAACTGCAAACTGAAATGGTAGAAAATAGGACAGTGAGTTTCAACCAGTTGATCCATTATATATAAAGGCAAGTTGTGCTTTCAACATCATCTTAAGATGTTACATATGTTTAAAGTATATTTACTCGTATTCCTGATTCGATGTTCCGAAACGTCGTCATCTTCAGATTACGGTATTTTTAAGAGAGAATATTTAAATCCCAGGAGTGTGGACCACAGAATGGTAAGCTACAAATAAGAAACTGCTGTCCTGTCTGAAATTATTAAAGCATTTTTCGTGTGTGAAATAATTGGTTTCAAGTTGAACATACCCAGAAATCTTTCCGAAATTGTCACTCAGCAACTACAGAAAACTTGTATCAGCATTATCAAATTAAATATGAATTCAGTTAATCCTAATGATTATGAATTATACATACAAAATATAACAGCACAACAGAGCATGCATGTATGTATGTGCTGCCATACCGCAAAAGGCTGAGGAAGAAATGTACTTATAATCATTGGAAAACCTACTTACCATTGTATGTACATCGAGAGAGAACAGCTTATTTTAATTTGCTAAAAAGGCGAATAATGTATGTCAATAATATAAATGTTTTGTAGCTTTCAGGGACACGTTAAACAACACCTTCAGAGACAATATTTTTGTAGATTCTGTGGTACCTTGTGGTGAAAGAATTACACCAGTTCAAATCATTCAGCGTTGGATTTCGTAAGATCTTTCCTCATTATATATATCATATTTTAGAAATAAATTTTCACATTTTTTAAAAATGTTTTAAAGTTTGATGTTGTCATTAATTCTCTAACTTTCAGTGTATTTAGTACATGACAATTTCTAGAAGCCATAAATTCTTTCCGTAAAGTGGATAGGGATTAACATTCTAAGAGAAAGTGGTATTCGTCGGCTAATTTACCAGTATTACAGAGTGTGCAATTTCTATCATTTGCTGGAATTCCATATCACCTACCTACCTCTGTGGGTAAACAATGGTTTGTTGTTCTGAATTTAACAAGAAGTTTCCAATTTTTTTTTCCCGAAAGAATGCTTTAGTATTTCTCGAAGCCAAAGCTTAGCTTAAATTTTTGATAGATTTGACCCTTTGACAATCATGCATGTCATTAGTCCACTTCTATATAAACTGGTCTTGTAGTCTTTGTTTAATGACAGCAGTAATCCATTTGACATTAAACATTACAGAGCGCTGTCCTGTCCAAAAATTAGAAAAACCACAGGAATCTAAAACATTTCTTATAAAAATCACCCACGAGTCCACTCTCTCATTATTGTGCATGTATCAATTGAATAAATATCTATATACAGTAAACATAGTTTTATTTTCTTGGCCTTGAAACATTTTTGCCCAATAGGAGATCATCCTTGAATATATAGTGACAGACAGAGGAAAATGACCTGATAGACCATATATGCTGACGTACTACTTTTCATTCATAAAATATATTTCAGAAATTTTAAATGTACTCTCTCAATAACATCCAAATTTTCGTACCTCCACATTTCACAGCCATAGAGTAGTACTGGCAATACTGCTTTATCAAACAAATCAAACTGTTGTTCTATAAATGGTAAGTTGAATAGTCTTATTTTTCTAATGATATTGTAAATTGCGTTCTGTGCTTGATTGACTAGATGTTTTTTGGCTTTACAAAAAGATCCACTTCTAGAAAATACAATACCTAAATATTTGAATTCATTCACATTTTCAACAATATTTTTGTTGTAATAATATTTCTAGGCCCTTTTTGAAAACACTAATACCTTTGTTTTCTCAACATTTACATTCAATTTCCTTTGAGAACAGTACACATGAAACTCATCTAATGCTTTTTGAAGGTCATCTGTATTTTCAACGTCCCGCCCGAGAATATTTCACTCATGTTAAACAATATACAATGAATCAATTCTTCCATTTTTGTTGAACTGCCTTTATCCTTCTTATTAAATGTAATATTTTAGGTCTCTGGAGGAGTGTCGGACAACAGCTGTAGCATTTCAACCCACAAAATCCGACTTACCCAAGGGCTTCCTTATCCGGATGTCCACAAATGGTGTGTATGTAATCGTGAGGTCTGGACTATCCAAGAGATTTCTTATCAACTGAAAGGACTAAAGCCAAAAATTATGAAAAATGGCCCTGACTCCAAATTTTTTAATTTTGTGAGGGTAAAAAGGCTATGACATCTGCTTCCTAAAACAATTTACTTTTTGTCATTTCGTCCACACACTTTCTTTTTACGGACTTCAAAGTGCAGCAATGAAATAAAGGCATTGACGTTTTAATGATTGTAGAATAAACTGTATCAATCACAAAAATAATAGCGTAAATTGATTCCAATGCAAAAGAGAGAGAGAGAGAGAGAGAGAGAGAGAGAGAGAGAGAGAGAGAGGCGGACATCCATGAAACCACTATATAAATTATCTCCAGGATCCAACATAAGTTAAGGTTCATTCTAGAAAATAACGCCTCTGTATTGAATTTTGAATTTACAAGAGACCTTAGGGAATTAAGATGACATTTCAGTATGTTGATCCTCATCCCACTGAGGGATTTTTCGTCGGGCGCCAACAAACACATCTTTCTGACAGTTACTTCATCGTATGTCGCCAGAAGGACCCCCGTAACCTTGACAACGCCATCAAACAAGCTCTACGGGCTCTTCATCTGGATATTCGGGACTTTTATGTAAAATCAAAGGACCTCGGTAATACATGCATTGGATTCGACATACAAACGTCTTCAACACATAGGAGTCTTGAAACATCCATAAATAATTCAAATCCTTCGTTTTTATTTTAGGTTGTGAAAGGAGAGAAGAGAATGGAATTAATCTGTAAAAACCAAAATAAACTTAGCGTGAGTCAACGATAGCGATAACGTTTTGGTTCTTTTAAATCCAATAAGGATGCAAAATGTCTTCTGTCATTTGAATATGCTTGTTCAGGTGTGAATTCGCTAAATGAACAAGTAAACCAGGGAAAAGAGTCGTGGGTTACATACTGTGGTTTGTATTTCAGGCGCGTCGGCAAGTTTTTGACATTGGGGCGACGAACTGGATTTTAAAAAAAAGGGGGGGGGGTGTAACGTATTTTAGCTAGTATGTACATATATTCACCAACACCCCATGTTTTCCTAATACATATCTTTTCATCTATTGAAAAAATTGCAATATTTGTCTTCAATTCAAACATTTAATAACTTAAGTAATATCAAGGAAGTTGTATGCAAGTTAAACACATTAAACTCATTTTTATCAAATTATATAAATGTACATTGATTCATTGAACAGTTCAGATACGTCCAAAAATAAGTCCTCGTCCATCCTGCGCTGAGACAAACTCTTCAGCGACTTCTGATATGTCCATTTTATCCGTAGCTTCCCTGTGGGTGTGTAGAATCATCAAGTGATTAAGCCTCTCCTGTGTCATAGTCGCACGAAGATAGGTCTTGACTCGGCGCAGTGCAGAGAATGTCCGCTCACTTGTGGTATTAGTGGCTGGCATCACTAAAATGAGTCTTAAAAGAGTTACAATCTCCGAGAACAGACATTTGGTAGCTGGAGGCATTTCAGACACCAACTTTACCAAATACGAAATAGACACAACACTAGTTGATGAATTGCTCAAGCTGTTTCTCGCGAATGATGTGAATGTTTCCAGCTGCGAAGATAGAGATGTCTTGTCCAAATCATCACAGTAAAATTTTATCACGAAGTCCAGATCTTCTGTGTATGTCTTGTCACCACGCACATACTTCAAAAGAACGTCCTCTAGATGGCGGTACACTTGGTAGCCCGACTGGTCAAAACGATCCTTCACACAATTGACTACTAAATCTAAAGCCTCAAAATACTGTTGTCTATAGAGGTCTTTTTCTGATGCTGCAAACTCTGGAGGGGCGTTTCCGGTTTCTTCGCCTTGGCAAAGTTGGCTCATTGACATGTCGTATCCCAGGGACACTCCAAAGAGGAAGTCAAAACTTTCACACCAATGATCCTTGAACGGGTTTCGGCATCCTTTGTGCATTCGTAGCAGGTCTCCCACAAAGACTGAAGGACAGAGTAATTTTTCAAGACACTAATCAAGCTAGCAGCTCTAACAGTCCATCGAGTGGGGCATATCACACGGAATCCTGGTGTATCTGGTGCCATCTCGCGCTTCAGCTGCTCGAGTATGGTGTCCCTCCTAGGCGAATATTTGATGAGTTTTGACATTTCAAACACAGTATCTAAGGCATCACGCATCACCTTTGATATTTTCACGGTATCGCCAACGGCCAGGTTGAGTGAGTGTCCATAACAATGTGTGTATATTGACCTTGCTTCTTTTCTGGTGATGTTAGCAGCCACACCCTTTTTTAGCTCAGGACATGTTGCTGGCTCCATCATAACACTACCCACGGCACTTATTCAAAGAAATGTTCATCCGCATTAGTGTATCCAAAATTACATTGGTCAGTGTTGTAGCGTTGATGGAAGGCACCATACAGTCCAATGAAGTCTTCATGCACATGCACATTTAAATCCCTGTCAACATGACGAATAACAATCACAACTTGTTCACAGTTAGACTGATCTGTTGTCTCATCAACCATGATGGAGAAATAACCATTCTCTCTGATGTTCGATGCCACGTCCCGCAATATCTTCAAAGCCATCACTTGTAGCATTTCATTCTGGATCATGGAATAAATTAAAACATATAAAATAATCTCATACACATACCTCGTCATAATGCAACCATGGGTATGGTTTGAACCAGGAGTTGAACGAACGTAGTTCTGGATTCTTTTTGCCGAAAGACCGCTTTGGAAATTTAAAATTAGCAGGTTGATTAATACGTGTTAATCCGTCCATTTTTCAAATCAAAATGCAGGAATATATCTGACAAAAGTAAACAAAAAATCTCAAAAAGTTGTTTTTTTTTTATAAAAAAAATTCTTTTTTTTTTTCAAAATTATTGGGGCGGCGACTGCCGCCCCTTTGCCGACACCCCTGAATTTTGAGTTTATTTTCATGCCTATATACATTCCTCTGTATTGATACATGAAATTTCTGCATTGTACCTCAAGTACCACTTCCATTGTGGTTTGAGCGAATAAAATGAATGAATGAATGAATGAGTCACGTGATTTGCTCTTCATCAGCTGAAAAATGATGGATATTACCCGTAATGCTTCTGGAACAGTGCCGCCGTCACAGATAAATAAATGTTTTATGGACAGCTAAATTGCATAGATACATGTAATGAAAGCCATATCTTTATTCATGGACGTACTGATATACATGTACTCCATAAATTGATATTGTATTGAACATGCAGTTCATGAATTTAAAAACATACTAGATATGAGTTGTCATTGCTGAACACCACATTTTTGTTTCAAATTCAGAGGGAAAAAAATAAGAAATTATAGTAGAGCTACATTCCCCTCAGAGACTTTTGTTTTATGACAGCAGGTTCAATGGTTTCACCGTAACACTTGCACATTGACATTTTTGATAGATTATCATAGAAATGAATGTTTCGGTAAAGTCACAGATCAGACTGATACACGTATATGTCAATTTAAAAGATTTAAGGAAAGGTAAAGAATTTTCTCTACCTCGAAAATCACCGACCCTTGTCGAAGTCCCACATTCGTTGTCAGCTCTTCCAGCTAAAATGACAAACAGTTATTGAGCCATATCGGTGTTTGTCGACGGCTGTACAAAATGGAGAAAGATCACGAAAACAAGGTAAGGAAAAACTACGAATAATGTACGTATAAGTACGAACACCGTATATATAAAAGCAGAAACACTCCATGTGTACACAAGTACGGACACTATGTGTTAGCCTCTATTTGATTTGGGGAAACATCTCGGTCGTATGACTTTATACACAAGTACGGACACTATGTGCTAGCTTCTGTTTGATTTGGGGAAACATCTCGGTCGTATGGCTTTCGGATTGTCCTCTTTTCTTGGGGGTTTGGGTTTTGAATTTATATGTATAAATTAATGGCGATTTGATTTCTAGTATTGAGCAAAGACGCGGGGTCGATCAATACACGAGAGACTGTTTATTTAATTTACAACATTGAAAACGATTAGGAGGGTACATATTTCTGTCAACAATATATGGCCATGAAAGTCACTAGGTGCAATTCAGTCTTTTTCTTAACACAAATAATTAATGATATACCCTATCCTAACGTTAACCCTATCGCCATTCTTAACCCTAACACTGACCCTATCCTACATCCGTTTGTAGAATGTAGGGAATACCCTATCCTACAACATCAGTGTGTAGAGTGTGGGGGATACCCTACAACATCAGTGTGTAGAGTGTGGGGGATACCCTACAACCTCAGTGTGTAGAGTGTGGGGGATACCCTATCCTACAACATCAGTGTGTAGAGTGTGGGGGATATCCTATCCTACAACATCAATGTGTAGAGTGTGGGGGATACCCTATCCTACAACATCAGTGTGCAGAGTGTGGGGGATACCCTATCCTACAACATCAGTGTGCAGAGTGTGGGGGATACCCTATCCTACAACATCAGTGTGTAGAGTGTGGGGATACCCTATCCTACAACATCAGTGTGTAGAGTGTGGGGGATACCCTACCCTACAACATCAGTGTGTAGAGTGTGAGAGATACCCTATCCTACAACATCAGTGTGTAGAGTGTGGGGGATTCCCTACAACATCAGTGTGTAGAGTGTGGAAGATACCCTATCCTACAACATCAGTGTGTAGAGTGTGGGGGATATCCTATCCTACAACATCAGTATGTAGAGTGTGGGGGATACCCTATCCTACAACATCAGTATGTAGACTGTGAGAGATACCCTATCCTACAACATCAGTGTGTAGAGTGTGGGGGATATCCTATCCTACAACATCAGTATATAGAGTGTGGGGGATACCCTATCCTACAACATCAGTATGTAGAGTGTGGGAGATACCCTATCCTACAACATCAGTGTGTAGAGTGTGGGGGATATCCTATCCTACAACATCAGTATATAGAGTGTGGGGGATACCCTATCCTACAACATCAGTATGTAGAGTGTGGGAGATACCCTATCCTACAACATCAGTGTGTAGAGTGTGGAAGATACCCTATCCCACAACATCAGTGTGTAGAGTGTGGGGGATATCCTATCCTACAACATCAGTATGTAGAGTGTGGGCGATACCATATCCTACAACATCAGTATGTAGAGTGTGGGAGATACCCTATCCTACAACATCAGTGTGTAGAGTGTGGGGGATATCCTATCCTACAACATCAGTATGTAGAGTGTGGGGGATACCCTATCCTACAACATCAGTGTGTAGAGTGTGGGGGATATCCTATCCTACAACATCAGTGTGTAGAGTGTGGGGGATACTCTATCCTACAACATCAGTGTGTAGAGTGTTGGGGATACCCTACAACATCAGTATGTAGAGTGTGGGAGATACCCTATCCTACAACATCAGTATGTAGAGTGTGGGGGATATCCTATCCTACAACATCAGTGTGTAGAGTGTGAGAGATACCCTGTCCTACAACATCAGTGTGTAGAGTGTGGATGATACCCTATCCTACAACATCAGTGTGTAGAGTGTGAGAGATACCCTACAACATCAGTGTGTAGAGTGTGGGGGATATCCTATCCTACAACATCAGTGTGCAGAGTGTGAGAGATACCCTGTCCTACAACATCAGTGTGTAGAATGTGGGGGATACCCTGTCCTACAACATCAGTGTGTAGAGTGTGGGGGATACCCTATCCTACAACATCAGTGTGTACAGTGTGGGGGATACCCTATCCTACAACATCAGTGGGTAGAGTGTGGGGGATACCCTATCCTACAACATCAGTGGGTAGAGTGTGGGGGATACTCTATCCTACAACATCAGTGTGTAGAGTGTGGGGGATACCCTACAACATCAGTGTGTAAAGTGTGGGGGATATCCTACAACATCAGTGTGTAGAGTGTGAGAGATACCCTATCCTACAACATCAGTGTGTAGAGTGTGGGGGATACCCTATCCTACAACATCAGTGTGTAGAGTGTGGGGGATATCCTATCCTACAACATCAATGTGTAGAGTGTGGGGGATACCCTATCCTACAACATCAGTGTGTAGAGTGTGGGGGATACCCTATCCTACAACATCAGTGTGTAGAGTGTGGGGATACCCTATCCTACAACATCAGTGTGTAGAGTGTGGGGGATACCCTATCCTACAACATCAGTGTGTAGAGTGTGAGAGATACCCTATCCTACAACATCAGTGTGTAGAGTGTGGGGGATTCCCTACAACATCAGTGTGTAGAGTGTGGAAGATACCCTATCCTACAACATCAGTGTGTAGAGTGTGGGGGATATCCTATCCTACAACATCAGTATGTAGAGTGTAGGGGATACCCTATCCTACAACATCAGTGTGTAGAGTGTGGGGGATTCCCTACAACATCAGTGTGTAGAGTGTGAGAGATACCCTATCCTACAACATCAGTGTGTAGAGTGTGGGGGATACCCTATCCTACAACATCAGTGTGTAGAGTGTGGGAGATACCCTATCCTACAACATCAGTGTGTAGAGTGTGGGGGATACCCTATCCTACAACATCAGTGTGTAGAGTGTGGGGGATACCCTATCCTACAACATCAGTGGGTAGAGTGTGGGGGATACCCTATCCTACAACATCAGTGTGTAGAGTGTGGGTGATACCCTATCCTACAACATCAGTGTGTAGAGTGTGGGGGATACCCTATCCTACAACATCAGTGTGTAGAATGTGGGGGATACCCTATCCTACAACATCAGTTTTTAGAGTGTGGGAGATACCCTATCCTACAACATCAGTGTGTAGAGTGTGGGAGATACCCTATCCTACAACATCAGTGTGTAGAGTGTGGGGGATACCCTATCCTACAACATCAGTGAGTAGAGTGTGGGGGATACCCTACAACATCAGTGTGTAGAGTGTGGGAGATACCCTATCCTACAACATCAGTATGTACATGTACATACCTACATGTACCTACCTACCTTCCTACCTTATTACCTATCTACCTACCTGTTTCATTAAATTTGCTGCGTTACGACCCTTTGACATAGATAATTAATGGAAATACTCATCTTTACGCATTTTCCATCATGCTTGCAGATATTCATGTGATATTTGCTTTTACCATGACATGATACAGTTCAAGTTCACATTATGTAACGGTCAATTTCTTTTTTACCGAGTTATGGCCCTTGTACTTTGAAAATATTTGCAGCTGGAGATAATTTTACTCTATTTCTAGAGGGAATTTTTAACAAATTATGCATGAAGTTTGCATTATGTTTTCGTCAAAAGTAGGGGACTATGTTTTGCCATGCAATTATCTCAGAATGCTTGTTTGTGTAGTTGTAGAAACGATCTGGATATTTGGTAGAGTGTACATTTATATCCTTTCGTTCTTTTGTTTATAAAGGTGCCGAGAGTTCAAATACAGGATGAATTTATGAGTCCGGATAGACCCCTGACGTCATCTGAGCGTGTTCTATTTGGAATGCTGGTGTTTTTCATGTACAGCGTGTTTATCGTGGCTGTAAGCCTCACAGCACATTACAACCAATGAACGAAACAATTCACTTTGCTCGAGATGGATAACAACTTATATTATGTGTAGCCGGAATGAGTCATCTAACAAATCGTCAAAGTTTACCAAGCTGATCTTGGAATGGATATTTTTACCCTGTGATTTGAACCATTTGCTTGTATATCAGTTGCTGACCTACTAGCCTCGTTATGAAATTTTCAAGGAGATTAACTCATATTGTATAGATATGATGTATTTGTGTTAAATAAAAATAGAATCGAATCGCTTAAAAGTAATTTTGGCAAGGAAGCAAACACACACGTGTTGTCAGTGATCACGCTGATCCTAGAACCCATCTTGTCCATCAAACACATATAATTTTATTCTTTGAACTGATACGGTTACCATAGAAACTTATAGCTTTGACAAAATTACAGAGGATCATGTTTGTGACTCTTTCCCACTTTTTTAATAACATCAATTATGTAATTATCACCGAAATGGAAATAAACTTTTATTACCATGATGTACCACATTGCTAACAACATTGTGAACATGCCATCCATCCCTCTACAACCTACTGGAACAGCAACAGGAGGTCATACAAAACGGTTTCTACAACCATTCTGCCACATCAAAAGTTACCAGGATTCATTTTCCCAACCACTATTTCCCTTTGGACATTGTGGACACCGATTCACTTGAGACTTTCAAAGTCCGAATCGGCGAACTTATGACACTGTGAATAGAGAAATTCTTTTTGTCCAGTTTTTCATCCCAAAAGTCCTTCACCATAAGATTTTAACCTTTTATTTCTATACGACTCTGCTCTGAGTGGATTGTATGTTGTGAGAGAACTATGGCTAGTATGGTTGTCACTGCTCGCTGTAAATTTATAATAATTTTCTTTTATACCTGTATTTGCATATTGTCAAACTAATGAAATAATTAATGATGAGGAGGCTGTTTGTGAAACACCCGACTCTACTTTTCGTGTTGTCTGTTTAGCATTACAGTCAAGATAGCACATACGTCTGATTTCATTCATTGTCTTTATGAATGACAACAGCTGGTAAAATGTATGACACTTAATTATGATGAGATGCAAGTCCGCTACGGTCACTCCGGGTCAATATAGATTTTTTTTTTTATAACAAAACGTTTTATCACCCCCTTGTAAACAAAAGGAGGGGGTATATTAATATCTATAAAACCCCTGTCTGTCCTATATTTCATTGAAGGATATAGTGTTATTTTGATTATTTGCATACGTAATGGATCTAATAACGACTTACTCCAGTTGGGATGAGTGTATCCTTTTCATAATTTGCCCTCATCGCGCAATACCAGGTTATGTCATTATACCCCCCCCCCCCAAATATTTCTTATCTAAAGAAGAAGTAATTTTCATTTCCATCATTTTCAGCAAACGTGATGGGCGTTACTCATCTTTCCTCTGCCACTGAGTTGGTTGATGGGGAAGCATTGTCATGCCTAGAAGCTAACGTGATGGACTTACTCGTCTTTCCTCTGTCACTGAGGTGGTTGATGGGGAAGCATTGTCATGCCTAGAAGCTAACGTGATGGACGTTATTCGTCTTTCCTCTGTCACTGAGGTGGTTGATGGGGAAGCATTGTCATGCCTAGAAGCTAACGTGATGGACGTTACTCGTCTTTCCTCTGTCACTGAGGTGGTTGATGGGGAAGCATTGTCATGCCTAGAAGCTAACGTGATGGACTTACTCGTCTTTCCTCTGTCACTGAGGTGGTTGATGGGGAAGCATTGTCATGCCTAGAAGCTAACGTGATGGGCGTTACTCATCTTTCCTCTGCCACTGAGTTGGTTGATGGGGAAGCATTGTCATGCCTAGAAGCTAACGTGATGGACGTTACTCGTCTTTCCTCTGTCACTGAGGTGGTTGATGGGGAAGCATTGTCATGCCTAGAAGCTAACGTGATGGACTTACTCGTCTTTCCTCTGTCACTGAGGTGGTTGATGGGGAAGCATTGTCATGCCTAGAAGCTAACGTGATGGGCGTTACTCATCTTTCCTCTGCCACTGAGTTGGTTGATGGGGAAGCATTGTCATGCCTAGAAGCTAACGTGATGGAAGTTACTCGTCTTTCCTCTGTCACTGAGGTGGTTGATGGGGAAGCATTGTCATGCCTAGAAGCTAACGTGATGGACTTACTCGTCTTTCCTCTGTCACTGAGGTGATTGATGGGGAAGCATTGTCATGCCTAGAAGCTAACGTGATGGGCGTTACTCATCTTTCCTCTGCCACTGAGGTGGTTGATGGGGAAGCATTGTCATGCCTAGAAGCTAACGTGATGGACGTTACTCGTCTTTCCTCTGTCACTGAGGTGGTTGATGGGGAAGCATTGTCATGCCTAGAAGCTAACGTGATGGGCGTTACTCGTCTTTCCTCTGTCACTGAGGTGCTTGATAGGGAAGCATTGTCATGCCTAGAAGCTAAGCAATTTGATAACGTTAGGTCTTGCGTAAAAAAAGAAGACAAGTTTGTTATCTCCCCAATATCATATAGCGTGGATAGAAGTAAGGTAATGTGTCTCAAATGGACAGGGAATTTGTTATGGTATATATGCTGGCATATTCCTGATTTTTACTGGCGATGAACATTTGTCAACAAGTCAACGCATCCATACAGTTTGTGAATTTATTTTAATATTCAATCATATTTACATCACACCACGGTAGTAAATAATACATATTTCATGTGCAGGAATGTAAAGGATGCGGCATCTATGATCTTTCCAGTCTCAGATGAAGTCTCACTTGAGAACCATTCAGATGAAGTCTCACGTGAGAACCTTTCAGATGAAGTCTCATGTAAGGTGAAGATAACGAACAGTGATCAATCTCATAACTCCTATAAGCAATACAAAATAGATAGTTGGGCAAACACGGACCCCTGGACACACCAGAGGTGGGATCAGGTGCCTAGGAGGAGTAAGCATCCCCTGTTGACCGGTCACACCCGCCGTGAGCCCTATATCCTGATCAGGTAAACGGAGTTATCCGCAGTCAAAATCAGTGTGCTCATGTGAGAACCATTCAGACGAAGTCTCACATGAGAACCATTCAGACGAAGTCTCACGTGAGAACCATTCAGATGAAGTCTCACGTGAGAACTAATCAGATGAAGTCTCACGTAAGAACCATTCAGATGAAGTCCCACGTGAGAATTAATCAGATGAAGTCTCACGTAAGAACTATTCAGATGAAGTCTCACGCAAGAACCATTCAGATGAAGTCTCATATTAGAACCATTCAGATGAAGTCTCACGTGAGAACCATTCAGATGAAGTCTCACGTGAGAACTAATCAGATGAATTTTCACGTAAGAACCATTCAGATGAAGTCTCACGTGAGAACCTTTCAGATGAAGTTAAAATGGTAAATGTTGTCCTCTTAACTTGTTAAGATAGGGAATGGTTATGTCTTGTATGTAAAACTTATACGGTACCAATTTTGATGCACCAGATGCGCATTTCGACAAATTATGTCTCTTCAGTGATGCTCAATCGAAATGTTTGAAATCCGAAATAACAATGAAGTTTTAGAACTATTATAGCCAAAAACAATGTGCCAAAAAAAGTGGAGTTAAATTCGTCTAAGGATAAGAGCTATGCATGAGGGAGATAATCCTTAATTTTGAAATGAATTTCTACATTTTATAACAGCAATTAAATATACATCCGTATATAAGAAAAGTGAAGATAACGAACAGTGATCGATCTCCTAATTCCTATAAAAGTGAAGATAACGAAGTGATCAATCTCCTAACTCCTATAAAGGTGAAGATAACGAAGTGATAATCTCCTAACTCCTATAAAGGTGAAGATAACGAAGTGATCAATCTCCTAACTCCTATAAAGGTGAAGATAACGAAGCGATTAATTTCCTAACTCCTATAAAGGTGAAGATAACGAAGTGATCAATCGCCTAACTCCTATGAAGGTGAAGATAACGAAGTGATCAATCTCCTAACTCCTATAAAGGTGAAGATAACGAAGTGATCAATCTCCTAACTCCTATAAAGGTGAAGATAACGAAGTGATCAATCTCCTAACTCCTATAAAGGTGAAGATAACGAAGCGATTAATTTCCTAACTCCTATAAAGGTGAAGATAACGAAGTGATCAATCTCCTAACTCCTATAAAGGTGAAAATAACGAAGTGATCAATCTCCCAACTCCTATAAAGGTGAAGATAACGAAGTGATCTAACTCCTTTAAGGAATACAAAATAGAGAGTTGGGCAAACACGGACCCCGGGATACACCAGAAATGGAATTGGGTAATGGCTTTGGGAACTGTATTGCAAGTTCCGATTCATGGTTTCCAAAACTGGAAGAAAGCTATCACATGCTTTAAAGAACACGAAAAAGTTATGTACACAACGAAGCGACATGTAAAGTTGATTCATTTAACAAAGACCAAGATAGTGTTCAACGACAGATTAACAAGCAAAACAAAGCTGAACAGGAACAAACTGAAGACACTCAGTCCTTTTGTGTCAGATCTCAACTTTGATTTATTGGCTACGAAAAGGTCTTTCAATTCATGGGCTTATTGAAGTCGCCAGCAACTTCATACAATTGTTATATCTCCGAGAAAACGAGAGACCTGAAATGGAGTCTTAGATAACTGCCGAAATTGTTTTATCTCCCGAAATTGTGATTGAACGAATTGCATTGATCGGGAAAGATGTTTTTATGCACTTGTTCATTGATATGAAAGAAACAAAATGGCATGCTGTAATGGCAGATGAAACTATGGACATATCTTACAATGATTAATTAGTAATAGCAGCAAGATGGGTTGATAAACGAACCACCGTGGGTCATGGATGATATTCCTTCCGAAACATGCCGCCAGTTCTTTAAGCTTAAATTTGCAAACAAAGGAATTAAGCAACATTCTTCGTCATAAAAGAATTCAATCTTGTATTCCAACATATTTAAAGTTCAAGTCTACAACCTGTATTTCCTACAAATATACTTCTACTATTGCATCCAAACTTTGATTATAAACAAACTTTATAGTGCCTAGATATAGACCATCTTATACTTAATCCACCATTGTCTTCTTCTTCGTCGTCTTGTTTCAACTATAGTCCAGCTGGACATGTCATCACTGGTGATGTTGACATAGTTGAAAATGAGGACCTCAAATCACTTATTTTAAAAGGTGCTAAATACAGAGAAATTCAGTCTTTCAATTGGCGACACAACTTCATCTCTATTATGAATTCTGTCGAAGATTATGCCAGACGATGGGTAAAATATGAAAAAGAACTTGATACAGTAAACCAGAAGTGATCTAAGAATTAGATAGGTTACATGAGGAATACGTTTTGGTTTCAGCTGACAAAGCTTGTAACAACATTGTCGTTTTTTGTAAGGCTCATGATTACGGTACGACTGTGTTTTAAACGAACTTTTCATTAATTTAACTTTTGGTAATCTTTCTTGCACTGCACTTTCAAACGATGAAATTCTTCAAAACCATGCTTCAGTTTTAGACACATAGGTCGGAAGAATATGAATTACCGTATCTATGCTGGATTCCTAAACTTTATAAAAACCCTTACAAAGATATATTGCTGGATCCAGTAAATTTCTACCAAGCCCATATCTTTACTCCTCATGAAAATATTAACAGCTGTGAAGGAGTGGTGTAAATCAAATGTGGATTCTAAAAAGATCCAAAGAACTTTTTATAGATTTGAAATCGCAAAACTTTTCTCAAATGAACATCAAAACGTATGACTTTTCAACACTTTACACGACCATTACTCACGACAATTTAAAGACTAGAATTTTTGACATAATGGAGAGTTGCTTCTTCAACAAAACTGGAAAACGGAAATATTCATATCTA
This sequence comes from Ostrea edulis, assembly GCF_947568905.1. Lineage (NCBI taxonomy): Eukaryota > Metazoa > Mollusca > Bivalvia > Ostreida > Ostreidae > Ostrea > Ostrea edulis. Next base: position 68,161,914 of record NC_079172.1, on the reverse strand, counting down.
GTGATCAGTCATCCAAAAAATTATACTTTTTAAAGCACTAATCTGATTCCACGCACAGATACTCTGAAGATGAAATAAAAATATGCTGGAGTTCCTCATTGACAATATCTTCGTGGTCTTTGGTGATCAGGTCTTCCATCAGTCTGTCAGGATTTCTATGGGCACGAATTGTGCTCCTTTGTTAGCTGACCTGTTTGTATACTCTTATGAAGCAGATTTTATTCAAAAACTTCTGAGGAAAAATTCTCTTGCTGTGGCCTTCAATTCGACATTTAGAAATATCGACGACGTTTTACTATTAACAATAATAATTTTTATTCATATGTCGATTCGATACACCTCCGTGAACTCGAAATAATAGACACCGCAGAGTCATCTACTTCTGCTTCATACTTAGATTTTTTATTGAAAATAGATATTAACGGCAAACTACCAACTCAACTTTATGACAAACGGAATGTTTTCAGCTTCTTCATCGTCAACTTCCCATATTTATATAGCAATATTCCATTATCACCTGTATATGGTGTATATATATCTCAACTGATTTATATATATCTCAACTGATTCGATACGCAGGAACTTGTTCTGCGTATGATCAGTTTTTAAATTGAAACAGGCTACTGAAAAACAAGATGATGGTGCAGGGGTTTCAACAATCTCGTTTAAAGTCAGCATTTTGCAATTTTTATGGTCATTATAACGATCTAGTGTGAGAATACAACCTATCATTGGATCAATCAAATGTTTGATTAATATAGTACGTCCATCTTAACGATTGGAAATCTCCCAGCAGAAATGAAAGTAGAATATAAATATAAAAGATAACGCGCTTCATGAAGTATACCCTCATGCAAAATTGAAATTTATTTGAATATGTAATAAGGTTATAATGATCTAGTGCGCAAGTACAACCTATATTTTGGTCAAATGTTGTCTTGCGTGTTTCATACCCATTGTAAATCGCCAAATTGTAGACCTGCGGAAAAAAAACCCGCTATAGGGTATGCCCACAAAAATCTCACTGATAATGTATCAAATGCAAATTGTTAGCACGAATTCCAACCGTGAAGCTGTCTCCGAAAAGTGTTAAAGTGTTTATAAATGTCACGATATCGTGTTGAAATTACAACGAAGTCCCCGAAGTTTCATCTCTGAATTACGCTAATTTGTTTACAAAACAGTCCAATACACGAAACAATGTCATCATAGGTTTTGTCGCTGCTTATTTATCAATTAATCGATACCTCTCCCCTTTATCTTCAATATTCATTATTTCAAAAAATCTAATTTCAAAGTGGTTGTGTCTATTACGACATTGCTGATGAAGAAATGTATCTATCAAATCTGAATCGGAATTACACGAGAGACGACGGACAAGCCGAATTAAGCATCAAATTCAAACATATCTAAAATGATCATAGTAATTCTCGTGGTGTTCACAATTTCAGCGGCACTATATCCCATAGCGTTTTGTTTGATTAACTTCGGAGTATGCTGTACAGAAAATGAGTGTAAAGGTATTATATTTACTGCACGGATTGCCTGGTTAGTGAAGTACTCAGTGAATCCCATGATTTATCTACTGTTCTCTAAAACTGTCTATTCAAGTATCAAACACTCTGTCTACACCCATTACAATAAATGTCAGTGAGAGATGGCACCTCACGAGATTACGTCCGACACTTCACGAGATTACGTCCAAAGAGATAAGACGAATCTGAAATAAGCCGCTGTTACACAATCATGTCGAGAAGTCATTTTTAGATGAAATCTCGGGATTCGTAGTTTATCAAACTAATACATGTACATGTTGAAACAACTCTCCTAAAATGTTTTGAATTTAATCAAAATTTCAATAGGTGCCCATCTGTTTTAGCTCACCTGAACTGAAAGCTCAAGTGAGCTTTTCTGATAACTTTTTGTTCGGCGTTCGTCCGAAAATTGTTTCCATTTTCGACTTCTTCTCCAGAATCGCTTAGCCAATTTCAATCAAACTTGGCACAAAGCATCCTTGGTTAAAGAGCTTTCAAGTATGTTCAAATGCGGGCCACGTCCCTTCAAATATGAATTGATTATGAAAATGTTAAAATAGTGTGGGGTCATTTAAAAATCTTCTCAAGAACCACATGTCAAAAAAGTTGAAATCCACATGAAAGCATTCTGACATAATGCAGATTCAAGTTTGTTAAAATCATGACCCCCGGGGGTAGGATGGGGCCATAGTAGGGGATCAAAGTTAAACATGTGAATATATAAGGAAAATATCTAAAAATCTTTTTAAGAATCAGAAAAGTTGAAATCTATATGAAAGCTTTCTGACATAGTGCAGATTCAAGTTTGTTAAAATCATGGTACCAGGGTTAGGGTGGGACCAATAGGGAATCAAAGTTTTACATTCCAAATATACTGGGGAAAAGTCAAAATCTTCATCTCAAGAACCATTGGGTCAGAAAAATGGAAATTTACATGAAAGCTTCCTGACATAGAGTAGATTCAAGTTTGTTCAAATCATCGTCCCAGGGGGTAGGATTGGACCACAATAGGGATCAAAGTTTTACATGCTGATATATATATATATATGAAAACAAATCTTTTAAAGTATCTCTTGAACTATTTAAGGTTGGGCTTTCCTATTTTGTGTATACATTCTTTACGGTAAGATCTTTCATGTTCTCCAATGGTGTGTGATCTTGTAACATTGACCTACTTTTAATAAAAATCTGACCTATTCAAAATGTCCTGAACTATTTAAGGTAGATCTTTCATATCTTGTATATAAATGTCTTATGGCAAGACCTTTCATTTCATATCATATTCTTTGACCTAGTGACTTTGAACTAAGAGTTTGACCTACTTTTAAGAAACCATAACCTATTAAGTATATGAGGAACTATTTTAGGTGGGACTCTCATATTTTGTATAGAGATTCTTTATGGCAAGACCTTGTGTCAAAATGAGGTTTAATCTGTTGATCTTGGAGTTTGACCTACTTTTAAAAAATCCTGATCTATTTGATATTTCCTGAACGATTTAAGGTATAGCTTTTATATTTTATATATATGTTCTTTAGAGCAAGACCTCGTTTTACTTTGGTGCTTGACATAGTGACCTAGAGCAACGGGAGAATCAAGGTGGATCACATGAGCTATGTAGCCTATGGGCCTCTAGGTTTACGTTTGGCGTTATGATGCATATACTGTGTACAGCCTTATCTTAGGAGTGTTATTTCATAGACGTTGTTATTCTCTGTTGCGCTCATTCCGAAATACAAGATGTGCAAGCAGATTTTGTGATGATTCTAGGTCTCATACAATACAAGATATCCTATTGGATTTTTACTACATATATAACACAATCATGATTGGAATGTAAAATGATTACGTCACTATAACTTTGAATACATTGAAATCGATGGTACTGTACGTGTGTGAGACTATTTATATCAAAGGAAGGAACTCAGTGATTTTGTGTGTCTGGGATATTGTTTGTTTGCGAGTCTGTTTAGACGCAAGAAGGATAAACCTTTCTTCCTGGGAAATGCGTTTTTGTTTTGCACAGACACTGGTTAAATATTTATTAATATTCACTCGTTCCATCGGCGAAGACGTTCGCTTCGCTCCAGGGAGGTCCTGGGTTCTGTGTTCAAATTTCGATATTGGAGACGTTTAACATAGGTAAAGACTATTTCTTCGTTCAACTTCCTGCTTTAGAAGTGGAAGTCACGGATCTTTCTGATGTCACCATGAAACGGAAGTCCCGCTACACGGTAGGCCAGGGCACGATAAAGAAACCTCACTGCTCTATGACGTCGGGCGTTATTACAGGTCAAAGTTCGTCACTCTTCACCTGGCTAAAGCTGGTGTCGTTTTCATGTTACACAAAATCTCGAATGATACACAAAAGAAGATACAAACAAACCGGACTAAAATTAATACATCATGATACATTGCAGTATTTATTCTCCAGTGGTAGCTCTGATGGGATGCACAACCCTAAACCTATATGATACAAGTCCAAAACAAGGTATATTCTGCTCGTTGCGCCCTCTGAAGTGTCACCGGTAGCGGTGCGGGTAGATGACGTGAAATGTTTGGTCAATATTCACTTCCACATCTTACTCGAGTTGATTATCCCTAGCCAGGATTCTCTGTGGCCCAGGTTTGTGATGCTGTGGAAGGAAATTGTTGCAAACTGCTATAGAACTATTTGGTGTATGAAAAGATTCCAGATCCCCCTGTTGGTGATATCTCCTGAATGACTGGGTTCCATCTTTGTTAGTTATTTAGATTGTTGATGACATCTCTGACTGACTCTCTCCGGGTTCTGGTCGTGGAAGTAGTGGTCAAGCCCGGTGACCCCTGGTGAGTGTTCACCTAGAGGCCTGGACTGACTAAGACTGTCATCTGAATTGTCTGTATACATCCCCGGTGTCCTGAATCGCTGGAGATCTGGGATTTAAGGGGCGTTCCTGTATCATATCTTTATTGCACGGTAAGTGGCAAAAAGTTATATACATGTGTCAATGGAATACCGAGATATTTTAAAACTCGTTATAGCGAGATAAGATATTAACTCGTTACAAAGAGGTAGGCCTAACTAAGTTTCGTTGTAACGAGATAGTAATTTGCTATAAAGAGATAATCAAGTTGTTTTCAAGAGAAAACCGAGCCGTTATATTGAGAACGTTTTCTCGTTATGTAAGAAATGTCTTTCAGTTTTTGAATGAGATGAAATACCGCGAGCCTCTTCACGCCAGCATGTTGTAAGGGACGCTGAAAGAAATTTCTTACATTTTTATATTTGTTAGTTAGCCTACAAAAATTCAATTCTATTAGGTCATATGCATTCATACGAGATGAATAATTGATATGCTAATCTTTTGCCAGCTATGAGTACAAATATCCTAACTACTAGATTATGTGTATTATTTTTATAATTCTGTAAAATGTAAGACTAAAAGGCAATACTAATATACATGGAAACAGGATATCAATGAATGAATGGTACATTTCTAAAGTAATTGTATGCTCATATATTTAAAGGTAAATATGTATTAATAAATAATTGTTTTTTCCCCAAACTGACATAGTTAATACATCGATAACGGTTAGACTGCTTCGATCGCCAGATAGTTCATTCAAATCCAATCAGATAATGCATGAATAATGAATCAAATATTTAAGTGAAACAATGGACGATGTGTACGGAATTTATTGAAATAACGATCGAGGAGGACGATGGACGGGGTTAGGACAGCAATGACATTGATGCATGTTTAATTCCCTATTACCGTATGAACGAATCACTGACATTCCGAGGGCACATCTTCCGCTAAATCGATTCAGTGTAAATTGATTATTCGCAGTCCGTGTGACGTCATTGTATGACGTAATGTAGTGCACTTATGTACTTTGGAAAATAATGATACATGCATCACCGATAATATAATGTGGACCCCACACCAAAGACTAACCCTTATGATATTCAACGATTTCATTACCATATATTGCGTACTTGATATGATAAAAAAAAACCCACCGATACGTTTGAAGTCAAAGGTCAAGGTCACATATAGAAACGCACCAATTGACTTGACCCAATTCATCGTTGAATACCCACGGTTGATTATGATTCCTTCCTCTCTCCATCACCGTCCATTTATAGCAATACCCTAGCTCGTTCTCATGAATAATTAACGAAGCAATTACATTGGGCGTTCTAGGAAGACCAGAGGCAATTTGTCCAATCAGTACGACTCTTTCTACACACGTTCATTACACAATTCAAAATGGCGACCATTGCTCAAGTAGTTTGTGAACGATTTGGAATAAGAGAATTGAAGGCATTTAAAATAGATGCATTAGAAAAAGGATGGATATTTGTATATGTGTACATGAAGACAGGCGTGGCAAAAGGATATGCTTTCAAGCTTTTCAAGTATTGTGAACAGAAAAAACACTGTCTCTCCTGCAATGTTTTAATGATATCATTAAGAACAACAATGAAAGAACGCTGTGAGTATTTTCTGTAGGTTGGAATTACTGCGATAAATCCTAATGGGCTATTCTGACTATATCAGTTTTCTTTCTCATCTAGTCCAGACTAATGACATGATATTATTGAAATTGAACCCAGATTCTTAAGATTAAGTACATGTAGTTTGATAATTTCAAGACCAAAAATACAATATGTACATGTAATTGTATATAAGCCACCTCTTCTCATTTTTTTAAATTAACATTTTTAGAAGTAAAGCAGAACCAGTACCCAAGAATACACCCATTATGATTATCACAATTTCTTTGATTCGAACGTTTAATCCATGCAGAATAACACATACGATAAATTATTAAGTCCCAATTCAAGTTGAAACTAGTGTTGTCCACGAGGACTTGCCCTACTAATGGTCTTTTTAAAATGACTGTCATACTCGTACTTGATATGAATATTAAATGATATAAATGTACAGTAACGACCCTGGTTTAATGTCATGACGTCCTTTGATGAGGTGTTTCAGTAGAAAATAATTATGAACCATACTCAATATCTTTTGAATTAGATTCTGTGACCATGCTTTTCAAAAACTGATTTTATGGCAAGGGAATGACTCATCCTTGGATCATAAAGTGTCAACCTTGTCATTAAGTAAAGTTATGTGGTCAACTGACTTTGATTCAGGGTCATGGCACCCTCCAACTATGGACAACCTGGTTGGTAAGTAATAGTTATAATAAGTTCGGACATGAAAGTGGAAAAGACATGACAAATACCTATATACCCTCAGAATTTCGTGGATATTTATCCATTCAAGCCACATGTCAGAAGAGTGTGTTCTACTCTAGCGTATCCCGTTCTTCTTTAATGTTAAATGATTTTGTTTTCAGGTCCATGCTGATCTTATAACACGTTTGAGCTTGTTTGCCCACTTATTACAGGCAAATCCTTTTACGTTTGGAATGTCCAAGAGTTTAAACCCATCCCTGTGTTTGACGACAGAAATCTATATGACTGGTCAGAAATGATTTTGCAGCCATTGCTGTAATAGCAAGGTTAAAGTAATACTACCTTTAAAATAGAAGAGTTCTGTTTCTATAACGATTACTTTGATTGGACAGTAAAAATATTATTATTTCTGAGAACACGTGGATTGGTATGAAAGAACCTATGTGATGGAAAGAGAACGAATCGTAATCAACCTTGGGTATCCGACGATGAGCCCAAGTTGACTTTGTTGATTTTCTAATTAATATTTGTATTTATCTTTTCCATAAAATTAATTCCATATTCTGTAGGGCAAAATGCAGTTTTTCCCTAGTGAGATTTACGCAGATGGACTTAATGATTGATTTTCCAATCATCACAAACTGTTTCATTTGTTCAACCGAATCCAACACTGATGTGTAATTGCATTTCCCCCAAATAGTCCTCTTAAGTCATTTAATGACGAATATTAGTATAGGGATTCAAGCGTTTAAAGCTAGACATTTTTATGAAATTTCAGTATCATATAAATGTTTTTATTCTCTCTCCAGTGAACTGCAAACTGAAATGGTAGAAAATAGGACAGTGAGTTTCAACACAAATTGTGAGGACTCCCAACAAGAGATCGTAACAAATCAAGCGGGACGGATAGTTTGCATAGTTCTTTTATTTTGCGTGTTTGCTGTCACTGTAATTGGAAACATTATGCTGATAGTGACAGTGGTCAGAAGAGGACAATTTCACAGAAAGATCAGTGTATTTGTGATATCGCTGGCTGTGGCTGATTTCTGTGTTGCTGTGTTAGTGATGGTACCTTCCATCATTCAATACTTCATCGTTCATTCACTATTCATGGACTATGTGAGGAGCAGGCTCTTTCTTGCATTAGATTGTATGTTTACCACATCCTCGATTTTACATTTCACGTGCATGAACATTGATCGCTTTGTGGCTATCAGAAATCCATTGAAATACTTTACGATAATGACCGGAAAATTAGTGTCGTTGATGATAATAATTTGTTGGATTTTATCGATTATGATTTCAGTAATCGTTGCTATTTTAAGCATGTACAACTATGAATGCAATTACTCATCTATTGCTCAAGTAATACCGTCTGTTATTGGTTCAGGCATTTCATTTTACCTTCCGCTGTTATTAAATATCATTGCAAGTGTTAAGATATGTCTTAAAGTTCGCAACAGAAACATTTTGTTATGCACCGAACAAGGAACTGGCGATAGCGCCCTCCAACGCCAGCGACATGATCTTGAGGCTAGAGTTACAAGAACCATCATGATATTGCAGGGGACGTTCTTCGTGTGTACCACGCCGTTTTTTGTGTTGTTGCTTCTGGAGAGTCTCTTCGGTTTACACATTTCCAACAGGGTATGGTTTGTGGTAACATGGCTTGGCTATTCCAATTCAACTATAAACCCATATCTGTACTGTTATCTAAATACAAGAACCGAAAGGATGGATAGAGTCTGTAACAGAACTCGTGATTTGAATGTTGAAAAACTGGACAGGAGAAGGAATACAGGTAGAGATACGAAATATGGAGACTGGGAAGAACATATCACAGACATGTCATAAAGAACAAGATGCAGACCAATATAGCATATCAAGCGTTACAATATCTAGTAATATGGTATAATTTTGTTTTCTCAATATAAAAATTCTTATTTGTATTGTATAAAAAAGTGAAAATAACAAACAGTGGTTTATCTCGTTAATCCGATGTAGATTACAAAATTGCGAATTGGGCAAACATAAAGCCCTTGGAGTACCAGAGGTAAGGTCAGGTGCCTAGTATTTGCAAATTAGATCATCATAACGACCATGAAAGCAAAATGCAGACTTTAAACGAGAAGATTGAAACCCCAGTAACATCAACTCACTTTTCAGTAGCCTGCGTTGATTTAAAAATTGATCATACGCAGAACTAACTTTTGCTGATGATACTCACTACATTGAACTTAACGTATTAAATATGCTATTTTGCTTGGTTTACTCAATAAAAGTCTTGAATAGATGCCAATTCGATCATGATCATTTGATATAAACCTTACAGTCACAAACATACCAGGTATTTTCCTAGTTCAGCCCATGCAGACGTTAACTATGGCTAACCTCTCTACTGAGGTCAGCCTCTCCGTGGCAGGCCTAATAAATACCTAAATGGCTTTCCTATTTCTGTTTCAAAACCGAGGAACGGGCGAGGAATTATACTTTATTTAATTTATAAAACTGACACTGTTTTCTTCGTCTTCTTTCCTTGGCTGAACGCTAGCAACAATGACACTGACGATTGCTGATGCTTGGTATCTATACCCTTTTACCACATGACATCAGACATTGACTAATAGAAGAATCCATTTGAGTAGACCTCAAAATTCCGGAATCATTACACATGTACATGTCATCATAAGACAAGAATGAAATTGAGATAATCTACGTACGTTCATGATCTCAGGTCAAGGAATGTGACTTTATGAGATAAAAAGGAATGCCATTAGGATTATGGGAGTTTTTATAATCCATTGAACACATTGTTTCTCTGTCATGATTTTAGAGCTCGCTACGCATTCAACCTATTGTGTCGCTTGCCATTAAGATATTGCACCTTTCATACCATATTCTCTGCTCTGCTTCCTGTTGGGGACCGGGTTAAAATAGGTCCTCAGTACCCCTTGTTTGTCGTAAGAGGCGAATAAATAGGGCGGTCCTTCGGATGAAACCGCACAAACCGAGGTCCCGTGTCACAGCAGGTGTGGCGTGATAAAGATCCCTCCCTGCTTTAAGGCCGTAAGCGCCGAGCATAGGCCTAAATTTTGTAGCCCTTCACCGACAATGGCACAGTGATGTCTCCATATGAGTGAAATATTCTCGAGAGGGACGTTAAACAATGTACAATCAATCAATCGATCTCTGCTCTGCTTATGGTCAATTTTAAAAATCCGTCATCCTCATGGCATCAATCATTTAGCTACAGTACTTTCAATGCTTAAATTCTTAGTGTTGGAGTTCTGAATTATTCTGGAAGCGAATTCAAAAATGAGTTGTACGCTATGCAGTGTCAAGTTTGGAAACGTTATCACAAGCCAAGATTCTTTAGTGCTCGTCAACATTCCTAGGATTATTTCTAAGACTTCAAAATAATTTTCATTTAGAGAGAGAGAGAGAGTAGAATTGATTTTATTCACATCACTACTTACCAAATAATGATCTGTACATACAATTTCACAACTGTACTTGTGGTACGAATGAAGTTGTCGATTATGTTTTCCTTTGTAAGTAAAATGTGATCATTCGCTAGATACAATCTTTAGATTTGATGTGGCTATTATACTAGACAAGCAACTTATACTATTGATAATACATTTGTATTTGTTAACGACACTTCGTCTAAAGATATCAATGACTTTATTTGCTTAACAGTACTCGGAAATAATAGATTCAAATAAGATAATTGTATTCATGTTTTCTACACCACTTATAAATGTATACAATATTTATTGTGTAATTCTATTAGAAAAGAACTTCTAAGTTGTTAGAACTTGTTTACAATGAAAAATGAAGATAACGAACAATAATTAATGTAAAACTTATACGGTACCAATTTTGATGCACCAGATGCGCATTTCGACAAATAATGTCTCTTCAGTGATGCTCAACCGAAATGTTTGAAATCCGAAATAACAATGAAGTTTTAGAGCTATTTTAGGGAAAAACAGTGAGCCAAAAAAGTGAAGTCAAATTCGTCTAAGGATAAGAGCTATGCGTGAGGGAGATAATTAATCTCATTACTCCTACAATTCAAAGTAAAGAGTTGGGCAACCACGGACCACTGGGTATACCAGAAGTGGGATCAGGTGTATAGGAGGAGTAAGCATCCCCTGTCGACCGGTCACATCAGCCACGAGTCCTATATCTTGATCAGGTAAACGGAGTAATCTATAGTCAAAACCAGTGTGTCAAGACTTGCCTAACAATTGGTATGAAACACGTCAGACAGGATTTGACCCAAAGGTAGGTCGTATTGGCAATCTAGATCATTATAATCCTGAAATAAATTTCATTTTTAAATAAGCCTTTTCACGATAACTGCGGGACTGTACTTCGCACATGCACATAAACGCTTCCGGACGGCAACATCCGCGTTCCATTGTATGTTTATATTGGCAACAAATCATGGTCATTCAGTGCGTTGTATTTAAATGCTCGAACCGACAAGGAAGTAAAGCAAAAGAGAAAGGTGTAAGTTTTTTCAGATTTCCCAAAGACAGAAGAAAGCGAGCCGCATGGATCAAGACAATAAACAGAAATAATTGGGCCCCAAATGAGTACAGTAGGGTATGCTCTGAGCATTTTGTTGATTCTTGGCATAGGGACGACCCCACGGACATCAACTATCGCCCGACTTTGTTTTCGTATAAGACAAGGGAACCATCCGAGACACAGGCTGCTCGAGAGGAAAGACACAGTAAAAGGAATTTACTTCAGGTGATTTGAATGTTTAATTACTCTACGATGACTTTACACAGGTAGAACGTACATCTTTAACTTGTCGTATTGACGCAGAGATGAATGAATTCATTAGGATAAATGAGTTCTATCCAAAGTCTCTTCGTTGTTCTTTTTTAATGAAAAAAAAATCAATGTGCTTTTTTTTTAATCTATGTGAATTAATATATAGATTCATATATTACATGTATATATACTGTTTAGTGTATGGCCATGAGTGAGTCATTCCATTTTTCACTATGTATTTCATTGAAAACTAATTGTGAGGTCACTTTGTCCAGTTTTTTTTTCTTCTTCTCTTAATTATTTAAAACTGTTCAAATTTTCTGCTGATGCTTTGATGATTGAAAATGATTTATGAAATCACCAAAGAAAAAAAATTAACTTCAAATTACTATAATGTCATAAAGAATTGGTCTCAAATTTACAATGTCTCATACCAAATTTGAAAAGAATTGAAATAGTACTTAATGCCTTATGTTCTGACATTTAATAACTGGCCATTTTGGTCCCACCCTGATACCAAAATCCCTATCCCTGGGATCATCAAATTCACAATTTTGGTAAAGGAATATCTTTTCTTTCCAAAATATCCATTTAGTTTCAATTTAGTATCAATGATATAATTAAGTGTTTACACTTAAACACTATATATACTATGTTTGACCCTACCCTGGGCTCAGATTCTCTACCCAGGGAATCATGAAATTTACAATTTTGGTAGTAGTCTTTCTGCTCTATATCATTTGTCTTGCACATGTGTGGTTGTAGAAAAGAATATTTTTGAAATTGGTAAATATTTAGCAGTTTTTGTCCCACCCCTAAGGCCTCAGAGGTCCTATAAAGGTCATATTTTCGTTTTTAGAAAATCCTATTTTTGTCCTACTTTCTGATGATAAAATCCTGTTTTTCCTATATATTTTTTATCCAAAAGTTGCCATGACCCATGATAATGTTGCAATAAGTTTTTAAAAAAAAAAAAAGACATTTGTCAAATAAATAGTCATAAAATGAAATGATGACTCACTAATAGCCAGTTGCTGTACATCCTTGGTCAATATCTAGCCTAAAATTAGCTACTGTGATAAAATTATTCACATTGAGTTACATCACAATTTAACTGCATTATATGTTTTATATATTATGACCATATATATATATATATATATATATATATATATATATATGTGTGTGTATATAAATGATTAAATTTTTTTTAGGAAATCAACGAGACGGATAGAACAGAGAGACTTTTGATGCAGAAACACCACGACTTCAATCTGTACTCACATAGCTATTATACATCACAACCCGACTGTCTACAAGACATCAACAACAACAATGATGAGAAAATGATTCTTGATGATGTTGATATAAAGACTTTGAAAGATGAAGGTACACATACAAAAAGAAAATATTAATATTTCAAAGAGGTTTTAAAAATTATTGAATATAGATACAGAATTTAATTGTTTAGGCTTGAATTTTGAACATGTTGGCCAGATCAAAAGTCAATGTCTTACGAAAATATGAATGAGGTCTACTATAATTATTGTTGTTAAGACCCCCACCCCCCACCCCACCCCCTAAAAAATGAGAGATTAAATTAAATAAAATCTATAAATCATAAACTATTTCATGAAAGAAACATCAGTAATCACATACTTTTATGTGTATACTGGTCATTGTCGGGTAACTTGTGGGGCTCTTGACTCTCCCACCACTGTTTGTGTCCTTTCTTGACCAAACTATTCAAATTTAAATTTGTCATCAGACACCCATCTGTCTGGTCTCAATCCTTAATGTTATCTTTTAATTACAGGTGTACAGTGTGACCCTGACCCTCTGCTTACAGGAGAACCTTGACTTGAAGAAGGAGTTAGACGACCTCAAGAGAGAACGCTCCAGATACATTTGGAATGTAGAGAAGATTGCCAACGATGATGCCAAGACAAAGTTTTACACTGGGCTGCCTTCTTTTGCAGTGTTTATGTGGCTTTTCAAGTAGGCATACACATTTAGTCACATTTGAACATAGTGGTACATAGCTTTGTAATTTTAGTTACTTTTCGCTAAGTTTTACATCATTCAAATATAGATCTGCATTGCATGTTTTTCTATTGCTGTATAATCCTAATACATAATTTAATCCTTTTTTTAAATATAGTTCCATCAGACCAAAAGTAGAGAGAATGAGGTACTGGATTGGCTCTAACACATACCTGACAGCAGACAGACAGAGGAAATCTAAGGGGTCATTGGAGCTGGTTGACCAGTTACTTACTGTCCTTCTTAGACTTAGACTAGGACTGTTTACCTCTGATATTGCCCATAGATTTGGTATATCAGAGAGTACTTTTTCCAAATATTTTGCCACCTGGATTTCTTTACTTGCATGTGAACTGAAATCTTTAAATCCATTTCCTGCACGTGATATCATTGACAGAACAATGCCATTATCTTTTAAATCAAAGTATTCATCTGTTCGAGTTATACTCGACTGTACAGAACTTTTTATACAGAAGTCCTCTAGTCTTGTAAATCAGAGTATGACATTTTCTAACTACAAACATCATACAACTGTGAAATTTCTTGTTGGCATCACACCATCAGGTGTTATTTCTTTTGTATCTGAAGGTTGGCCAGGTAAGGTATCTGACAGAGAACTGACAATTAATTCAGGTATTATAGATCTGTTAGATGAAAATGACAGTGTTATGGCGGACAAAGGTTTTACGATAAGAGATCTGTTGGAAAATAAAAAATGTAATTTGAACATTCCTCCATTTAGAGGTGCATGTCCGCAATTTTCAACAGATGAAGTTTTCAAAACACAGGAGATAGCCTCATTAAGAATACATGTAGAGAGGAGTATAGGTCGAGTTAAAAACTTCCATATTTTGGATGGTGTTATGCCTATAACTTTGCAACCATTAGTCACTAAAATTTTCCAGGTGATTTGTTGGCTAACAAATCTTGATGTGCCATTAATTACAAATTAATTTCCATTTATGTACACGAGTGTATTTTTATAGGAAGTGCTGCTTTAATTGATTTCAGACTGATGAAAATGACAAATTGTAATTCAAAATGATTTCAAACTAATTATTCTGATTGAACTCATGTCAACATATTTTTTATTTTTGGAATTTGATAATTAGGAGAACAAAACATTTATGGTGGAACATGACATAAAACTTGAATAGATATTAAATGTGAGATTTGTTAAAGGGAAAATGATTCTTATGCTTCATTTAAGTGATCAGTACACAACTCTACTTTTGTACATATGTTACACGTTTCTTGTTCATGTATATTTATAAACCATGCTTGCCATATTTATGGTATGATTCCAGTTGGTTTGTGATTGGCAAATGAATATTTTTTAGTTTAATGTAGAAATCCATTGCTATCTGATAAAAATGGCACTTGTAGTCATTTGAAACTGTTCTTCAAAGATATTGACACTTGTTTATACATTTGGGATAGATTATATGAAGTAATTTCTTTCAAAACTTAATTAATTATTGATTAATGAATTATTGATTATGCATGTTGATCATTGCATGATTTGGCATTTGTATACTGTACAACAAACAATGATATGTGTGGTTATCTAAATCAAATTTTAAAAAATCATTTGTCTTTCCTGTCAGAAGTGCATAATATATATCTATATATATATATATATATATATATATATATATATATACAAGTATGATGAAATTTCAACTTTATTGTCAGACTTTTCTTTTATAAAGCAATAAGTTCAAATGATACATTGTAAATGTAACTTCAGAGCTTCAGATATTTAAGGATGAGGATTTTTTGCAGAAATATGCATTATGAAGTTTATCAAATTCTGAATTGGGAAAAGAATTACTTCTATCCATTAGGAGAATAAAATTCAAAGTGGCATTGCTCTTATGACTATATCTCAGGAAAACAGAATTTGAACAGATTAAAAATCTTCAAAGTAGATAAATAATAGAAATTATCTGGAGTTCTGTAACTGGATAATGTGATGCATATAAGATTCAATAAGTCTAGGCATCATAGAGGACACAAACTCTGAATCAAAATATATTCTGTCAATACAAATATTGTTCTGAGCAGCATCTGTCCATACTACAAAGTCACACCATGGTAATCGCATAATTGCCATTTCTCCCTGAACTTGAGCATAAAACCTGTGGCTCTTTTTGAGACGTGGTCCTTCCATACTATATTCTAAACAGAAATTTGGACATCCCATTGCAATAATCTCACTCACTTCCATTGTTGTTACTTGAGTTCCCTTGATGGAGTATGGACACTTAATCTCTAGTACACCTATGCTGTCACCATCAAAAACTCTCCCGTCACTGGAGGCACCCAAAAATGAGTTATCTGTGCACAATGTGAGACCTGTATCCTCAACTTTAAATTTGTTGTTTGTGGCAGTCTTCAGATTGACATACTCTGAGCGTGCCTTTGCCTCATTTTGTTGTCCCCACTGAACAGCTGGTGGCAGAGATGCATACCTATAAATACACAGAACTTTAACCTAGGGAAAGAAGGCTCGCACAATTTTAATTATATGTATATCAAATAAAATGATGACAAAAGAAATACATCATGGCGATCAAGTACATTGTATATATTAAAGTTTTTTATCCCCATATGTTATCATTCATAATAAATGTATTACATTCATAACATTATAATGATAATTTTAGTTCTAATATTATGTTTTCCATATCAACATATGAAAGCAACAATTTACATTAATGATATCAGCCAGGGTAGCTTAGTAGTTAGAACACCCGCCTAGTAGTGACGGATACTTTGCAATGTTACAAATTTATACTACATGTACAGATGTAGTATGAATATTTAGCTTGGGGAATAATGCCAGCTACATTAAATGTAGCCTGACTTTAATGAATTGTGGGCCTAGCTTGGAATAATTGTCTGGTTTTATCGTTACACTGTATTTGTATTCCGCATTACCTATATACGCACGTATGCCCATGTATTATAAAGTCATAAACTATCACAACTTACTTCTGAAGACTAGACCCCTCTACAATTTGCTTGATCAAAGACTTTGGATTGGGTCCAGCCTTCAATACATCACCAAATATGGAACTGGTTAAACGACCAATATGTAGTTTCTGCCACATTTCTGATGTCCTCTGGCCTCTTGTACTCGTCTCAATAAATTCAACCAGTTCATGATCAATTGTAATCTGAGGTGCTGAAATGTAAAAGTTAATCATCAGGTAATCATTATATTAAACTGAGGATGCATATGATGGTTAGTATTTTGCATATTCTTAAATAATATTAATGTCCATGAAATTGAAATCTATAAATTTTGCAGCTTTCAGTATAGTTATATAGCATATATGAATTATTTTTTCATTCCTTACCATTATCCTCACAAAATATAAGATTTTTCATCCTTGTCACCATTGGATCTTCAATATCCTGGACCTCCATTTCCTTTATGGCTTCTGGGGCATGGTCGGGTATATTCCACAAGTGTGACATCCCTACATAATAAGTGTATGTTTATGAATGACATCTATTGGTGACATAATGACTCCTCAAAATTAACTATACAAAATTGTTAAAATCTATAAATACTAATATCTATACAAGTAAATTTTTCCTGTTGCAATTGAATCCTTAATACCTGTATGTGGAAAGACATCTCTTAATTCCTTTAACTGCCACAGAGTGGTGTTAATATTTATGTCTTTGTCATCTGAATGGCGAGGATCATAGGCTGCGAGTGGATCAAGGTTTTCTTCAGTATCTGCCAATTTAAGCTTTTTCTTGGGCAAAGTGCTGATTGGTCCGATTGGTTTTGTTTGTCGCCCAGGAATGATCCATTTACATGGTTGAGATGTACAGCTCTCTGAAGTCGTCTCATTAGTTTTTGCATGACTCAATGCAAAAAGTAGGGCGCCTATGTGACGACATGCCTGTGCTAACCTACAAATTCATAAAAAGGAACAACAAAATTAATTTTAATAATAATATAATCTGTTATAAAGGAGTAATCAAATGCCTATATACATGTATTTTTTTCTGAAGAAAAGTGTTGTATATTTTCAATTGATTAAAAGAAATATACAATCATAAAAGATATATCATTAATATGAAATCATTTTAAATTCATAATTGTGGCAATTATGATTTCTGGATAAATTTGAAAAGCTAAGTTTCTAATTATCTAAAACCCAGCTTTTTAGAAGAATTTTACTTTTTATTTGGTGAAATAAATTACCCAATAGGACACTGACAGTATCCATGCTGTACATTTGGTTTACCTGCATTTGTAGTCAGGATGCAAATGAAAACCTGATATTGCTGTTTCCTCATAGATGCCTGACATTTTGCTCTGACATATATGACAGAACTATTTATCTGGAAAGAATGTGTACAACTTTGAACAGATTAAATAAAAAACAACCCTAAACAATGTTGTATACAGTAGGCCTAACAATTTTTCTATATGTAGAGCATGCACTTTTTATATACATGTGCTAGTACAATTAATATTGATGACTATTTTATTTCACAAATCAGAGTAAATGGTGTGGAAAAAAGATTCTCATTTAATAGGTCTATTTAAAATTTTTACCTTTGACACTTTAATATCTTGGACGTCACCGGCTTCAAAGTGCTTCACAGATCTGTCCAAGCCCTTGAAATTGCTTGCTGTACCACCATATGTTGTTGGTCGTTCGATCATGTAACTATAGATATCACTAAATGTTATAATGGGGATGGACGAGTAACCCGGACTTTCATAAGCAACAACGTTGAATGGTGGTAAGCTGTCCTGAAACGATCCTACTAGCGGAGATTCAAGTGCGTCTTTTTCTACGATCGGTGTTAAAATCGAAGTTTCAGTCTGACTTAACAGCAATTCCTGAATGATTTCTTCTTTTTTCTTTCTTTTAACATCAATGCCAACATCTACCGCCAGATTTCTCAGATCATTTACCTTTAGTTTGTTCAAATTCTCCCGCTTTGTCATTATAATTCATGTAACCAACGTAAACATGATCGAAGGTTGCCGTCCGGAAGCATTTGTGCGCATGTGCGAGATTTATCGTGAAAAGGCTTATTGCATGAGGGTATAAACTGTGATGTTTCACTGGAATACTTCATGAAGCGCGTTATTTTTTTTATATTCACATTCTACTTTCATTTCTGTCGGAAGATTTCCAATCGTTAAAATGGACGTACTATATTTGTCAAGATTCATACGTACATTATCCATGCAACGCATTCATGAGGAAATGGTTAACATTGCAATTTAATTGTATAGAAATATGTTCAATTCAGAAGTTAGGAATCTTTCGGATAGCATTGTAAAAGGGAGGTGACGTGGGCACGATAAAGAACCCTCACTGCTACAAGCGACATAAGGCTGTGTTAACTAATGAAATATTCATATCCTCTCGAATTCTAGCGGGCGAACCACATTCCGAGAATACATGTAGGATTCATGGAGAACATTTAAAATCTTAAAAGTGTATACTAAAAATGTAATATACTACTCAAAATTTGATAAGGATCATAGATATTTTTCTGTTTAAAAAATTATTAAGCATAACTGGCAATATTGTGTCCAAGTGAAATCAAAAACGTCTTCAACAAACTTGCACGGGCATTTCATGCCATGGGAAATGCGTTTCTCATCACAGTTTATGCTTTTGCTACCATTGCACGATTTTCACTCAGGCATCGGTGTCTGATTCTTTCTAAAATATCAAACTCACTTGAGTGTTTACACTACGTTTATCAACACAATGCCCCCTCAACGTGTAAGGCGTCGTCTGACGACAGGACAACTGGGCAGATGTATTGGAATGCTTGACGCTGGCTATTCACAACGTGACGTTGCAAATGCACTAAACGTCAGCCAGAGCGTTGTAAACAGGGTCTGGAACCGACAGCAAACTTTTGGTACAGCAGCACACCGAGGTCGACAACCCAACGCCAAGACCATTTTGTGGCTCTTCAGGCACGACGCCATCTCTTCTGGACAGCAACCAGCCTACGTAACGACCTCCTGAACGCCTCGGGGGTGAATGTGTCCACTCAGACGATACGGAATCGACTTCACAATGCAGGTCTCAACTCGAGAAGGGCATGTGTCCGAGTCCCTCTAACTGTTCGACACCGGCGGGAGCGATTGGACTGGGTTGAAGACCATGTCACTTGGACACAGAACGATTGGGTTCAAGTTCTGTTCACCGATGAGTCCAGGTATTGTTTGGATTTTACAGACAGGAGGCACCGAGTGTGGCGACGACAACGTGAACGTTTCCATGATGCCAACATAAGTGAACATGACCGTTATGGTGGTGGTTCCATCATGGTCTGGGGTGGAATCAGCAGGGATGGAAGAATATATCTTCATGTCCTGGAGAGAGGAACAATGACGGGGGTGCGGTACCGGGATGAGATCCTCGATGTTTACGCCAGGCCCTACGCTGGTGCTGTTGGCCCTGAGTTCATCATGATGGATGATAACGCCCGTCCTCATCGCGCCAGGGTGGTGGAGCAGTACCTTCAGCAGGAGACAATTGTCCGTATGGATTGGCCAGCGCGCTCGCCGGACTTGAACCCGATTGAGCATGAATGGAACATGCTGTAGGTTGCCCTTTCACGCCATAGAGCACAACCCACAACTTTGGCAGAGCTCAGAAACGCCCTCGTGGAAGAGTGGAACAACCTTCCCATTGGAAACATCCGGGTGCTTATTGACAGCATGGCTCGACGTTGTCAAGCCGTCATTGATGCAAGGGGAGGCCATACCCGGTATTGACACTTCATCGACTAAGTGTAATGATGGACTATCCCCAAAAACTGTGTAATTCTTTCTCTGGTTTGCTGTTAACTTTTTGTAATGAAATGCCTTTTGGTGTTGTTATCAGATTTCAAGCATTCCGTATTGATAAAAGTTCATGCCGTTCATGAATTTTCATTCATAACCTGAGTAAACACGTTTCTGAGTCAAATTTATGTCTTTTGTTATGTTAGTGGTAAATTACACACATATATCCTAGTGATCCTTATCAAATTTTGAGTAGTATACATGGTATCTATGGAGTATATCATCTATAGAGTATAGTATCTATAGAGCATTGTATCTATAGAGTATAATGTATTTGGGGGTATATCATCTATGAAGTATAGTGTCTATGAAGTATTACACTAATATTGCATCTATGGAGTATGAAGATAAAGAACAGTGATCAATCTCATAACTCCTGTAAGCAATACAAAATAGATAGTTG